>NC_037674.1:42717482-43017482 GCF_003255815.1 Theropithecus gelada | reverse complement strand
GTGCAATCACAGCTCACTGCAGCATTGACCTCCCAGGCCCAAGCAATCCTCCCACCTCAGCCTCTCAAATAGCTGGGATCACAGATGTGTGTCGTTATGACTGGCTAATTTTGTTTATTTTTAAAATCGTTTGGTAGAGACTGGGCCTTACTATGTTGCCCAGGCTGGTACTGAACTCCTGAGCTCAAGCAATTCTCCTGCCTCAGCCTCCCAAAGTGCTGAGATTACAGGCATGAGCCACCACATCAGGCCTGGGATTTTATTTTGTAAATATACACAGTTACTATGTTCCAAGTTCTATTTAGCTTTTATTTTTATTTTTATTTTTTTAATTTGTAAGTTTAAATAATGGGTATGAGGGTTTTTTTTGGCATTTTTTAATTGATATGTAATAATTATATATATTTTGGCCATACATGTGTTATTTTGATACATGTATACAATGTAGATACATTGTAATTGTACCCCAAATCAGAATAAGCAGGATATCCATCAAGATATTTACTTTTAAGTGTGGAAAAGAATTATAGAAAGAACCTTGAGGTGCTGGATTGAAATTGGAGATGCTGGCAGGAACTCATGGTTTTATAATATAAACACTGATATAGAAATAGTTATAGATGCATATATGTATGTATAGGTACATATGTGTGTTTATATGTGTATATGTGTGTATAATTGTGTGTATGTATTGTACATACGTAATACATGTACTCGCTAGCTCTGTCCACTGAGAGGTGTCAGAAGGAGTGACACTCCAGTAGCAATGGCAGCACTAAGAGCCCAGATCTTACAGGGCTTCTAGAGTCGATCCTAGGTCCAGGGCAAGGAAAATAGAAAATGAACCTGGAACATCTTATTGTGTCAGAAAAGAAGACATGCTCAAAGAATGATGAGGACATGTCAAAAGGACACAAGACACACCCTGAAGGGTCTCCCACTGGCCAAATCTGGAACAACTGAGCATCAAAACAATGAAAGTATCAAAATACAACCCATTAAATAAAATAGAAACCCATGAGTTCATACTGATATATATACATACAGACCTACAGGCAAAAATGAGAGGTGGAGAAGGAATATTGTCTCTTGCAGTAGATTGCCAGAAATTTCCTTCCTTCCTTCCTTCCTTCCTTCCTTCCTTCCTTCCTTCCTTCNTGCCAGAAATTTCCTTCCTTCCTTCCTTCCTTCCTTCCTTCCTTCCTTCCTTCCTTCCTTCCTTCCTTCCTTCTTTCTTTCTTTCTTTGAGACGAAGTCTTGCTCTGTCATCCAGGCTGGAGTTCAGTGGCACAATCTTAGCTCACTGCAACCTCCGCCTCCCAGGTTCAAGAGATTATCCTGCCTTAGCCTTCTAAGTAGCTGGGATTACAGGCGCGTGCCACCATGCCCGACTAATTTTTGTATTTTTAGTAGAGACAGGGTTTCACCATGTTGGTCAGGCTGGTCTCAAACTCCTGACCTTGTGATCTACCCACCTCGGCCTCCCAAAGTGCTAGGATTATAGGCGTGAGCCACTGCGCCCAGCAATTGCCAGAAATTTCTACACAAAACTGTACCAGAAAATTTTCCACAGAAATACAAAATTACCATTATCATAGTGGTAGTGGAAAAAGTTGCCAATGGATGCTAAGTTTTCTAGGTGGAATTTGATAAGCAATACACTATTGTGGTACTCTTGGAACATTTCTACAAAATATTACTAATCAATTACAAGGGAGGAAATAGTAATTTTTTTTTTTTTTTTTTTTTTTTTTTTTTTTTTGGAGACAGAGTCTTGCTCTGTCACCCAGGTTGGACTGCAGTGGTGTGATCTTGGCTCACTGCAACTTCCACCTCTGGGGTTCAAGCAATTCTCTTGCCTCAGCCTCCCGGGCAGCTGGGACTACAGGCACGTGCCACCATGCCCAGCTAATTTTTGTATTTTTAGTAGAGATGGGGTTTCACCATATTGGCCAGGCTGGTCTCGAACTCCTGACCTCATGATCCACCCACCTCGGCCACCCAAAGTGCTGGGATTACAGGCGTGAGTCACTGAGCCTGGCCAGAAATAGTAATTTTTATGGTGGAGAAACATGGCCAAAAATAAAAAGAGAGACAGGTAAGCCACAAATGACAATCTGAGAGAAGGTATTTACAAGATGCATAATAGTCAAAGAATGAGTTTCCAATATACAAAGAGCTCCAATAAATCAACATTTGTATTATAGTCCAATTTAAATGGGGCAAAAGACATGATTAGGCAATTAAGAAAAATACATAAATGGGCAAACAAACATATGAAGACGTGTGGATCTTCACTAATAATCAAATAAATTCTGAATAAAACAAAATTTTTTTAACCTGTTAGACTGACAAAAAATGAGGGTTGATAATATGCCTGCCAGTTGCTTCACTGGCATCACAAGGCATGTCAATTAGAAAAAAAATTAAGGTGTTTTCTGAAGTGATACCACTTGCAAAAATGGCTAGAAAATATGCCAGTGATTTGTAAATAATTTATTATATACAGAGAACAAACATACTTCTCTTGCTAATGTAGAAACACCCTTCGGTGTGGTCACTGAGAACTTCTTCCAATATTCTGTTGATAACTGTAACACAAATGGTTATATACTGAAGTATTTATGGGAAGGGACAAGGAGAATTCATAGTATGATACAATCAGAGAATCTAGTATCCATCTATCCCATTCATCCAATGAATGTCTGAGCTGCTTCTTCAAAAGCCTTAACACCACCATCCGGCATTTGCTAGAACACCTCCATTGTTCATTCATTCATACAACAAGTATTTACTGAATACCTACTTTGTGCCAGGACAGAAGTAAGTGCTGAGAATACAGTGGGGGAGCAAAAAGAAACACAGCACATCACTTAAAAGAGCTTACAATTGACAGGAGGAGAAAAAATATTAATCAGATAGTCATGTAAATAAGTTTAAAGTTGTAACTGACATAAGTAGTATGAGGAATGCTCATACACAACTACACAATGATATGAAAACCTAAAAAAGGGGAATTTGACTTTGTCAGGAAAGTCAGGAAGGGCTCCAATGAATGTGGCTTGAGCTGAAATGTGATGGCTGGAAAAGTGGCTAACTAGGTCAAAAGAAAAGGCAAGAGCATTTAAGGTGGAGGAGTAGCATGTGTAAAGGCCCTGTGGTAGAGGGAATATCATGAGTAAGAGGGAATGAGACAGGGTGTGTGGGTGGACCAGACCAAAACAGAGGGCAAGTTAGGGTGAGACAAGACTGGCCAGGTACATGGAACCGGCCAGGTACATGGAACCAGCCAAGTGAAGGGTGGGACCTGTCAGCCAGAAGCCCAGAAGGGTGGTGAGCCCAAGGAAGGACCAGCATCGTGTTTGGAGAAGATCCTTTTGACTGCTGTGTGCAAGTTTCCTTATACCAAATTCAAATAAATAAAAGCCACAAGTCAGCTGTCCCCATAGTTCCATCCTCCCTATTATCCCAGGGACCACAGTTTTAGCTTTCTCTTTCTCACTCTCCTTCTTTCTTTTTCTTTTCTTTTCTTTTCTTTTCTTTTCTTTCTTTTTTTTTTTTTTTGTTGTTGTTTTTTGAGATGAAATCTCGCTCTGTCACCCAGGCTAGAGTGCAGTGGCATGACCTCAAGCAATCCACCCGCCTGGGTCTCCCAAAGTGCTGGTATTATAGGCATGAGCTGCCGTGCTCAGCCTTTTTTTCTTTTTCTTTTTTTTGAGACAGGTTCTTACTCTGTCACCCAGACTGGAGTGCAGTGATGCAATCCTGGCTCACTGCAGTGGAGGTGGGAGGCTGAGACTACAGTGACTTGGGATCACGTGATCCTCCCACTCAGCCTCCTGAATAGCTGGAACTATAGGTACCTGCCACTACACCTGGCTAATTTTTTGTATTTTTTCTAGACATGGGGTCCCATTATGTTGCTCAGGCTGGTCCTGAACTCCTGGGGTCAAGTGATCCGCCTGCCTCGGCCTCCCAAAGTGCTGGGATTACAGGCATGAGCCACCACACCCAGCCAATCTTTCTTTCTTACGACAAATATTTGGGGAGGGCAGCCTCCCCTGGCTCTCCTCCCCCTGCATCCCTGCCATCCAGATTTCCCCAGGGATCGTGGTTTCTGTCCTGCCTCCACCACAGGGAGAGTTCTGAATGACCTTCAGTTTGTCCTTTTCCCTGTCAATGTACAGGCCTGAGAACAGAATGTAAAACCAATGGAGGGCCCAGGAAGGCAAATGGAAAATGATCATTGAACAAGCTGAAATCTGCCAAAAAACATAAACTCTCACTTTGAAACCATCATCTGACTGAAATGGAGAACTGTAAAACCGAGAATAATGATCCTAAAACAACTAAAGTATATGTACAATGCGGATGACCAGAGGATATAGAGAGAGGGAGGCCAGGAGGTCATTTCGCCCTTTAGACAGAGGTCTGGACACGCAGCACTAAGAGAGGAGCCACTGGTCATTTTAAAACACGAGTCCTGTGAAATAGTAGTGAACTTGAACATTATACTTTTAGGCGGGAAAAGCAAAGTGAAAAAGGTTAAAGATGATTTTTCCTGAATATTATATCTCAGCACCCTACCTATGCACATGAAGAATCTCACAAATGGAATATTAAATAAAAGCGTAAAGTAAAATAATAATAGATAGAATGTTATGATCTACAAAATGCTTAAAAACATGTAAAATAAAACTCTACATTATTTTCGCATGTATCCATGTGTGGTGAAAGCACAGAGATATGAAAGGGAATCAAAACCCCTGGTATAAGACAGGAGCTTCCTCCTGGCCTCTAGGAGGAGAGCCATGTGTTTGGCAAGGAGTGCACAGGGCTGCAGGTGGCATTGACACCACTTTTGTTTCTTAAGCTGAGCAGGGGCACATGATATTGATTATATTATTATTTATATTTGTGAAATATCTCTCAATATGTTTTTTAAAGAAAAAAAGAGAAAAATGAGACAATCTAAGTTGTGGGTGAACTACTGATAAGAAAAGGAACAGAAATGTGAACTCTTAACTCCTTTCTAGTGATTGATTTTCTATTTAAAACAGGCTCTAGACAGGTTCCACTCCCTGGATGGCATGAAATAGTTTCCTGATACATAGGCATCACACTAATGGACAGAATTGAGGGCCTAATCAACAGAGCTGTGAACTGTGAGGGATGCTTCAGTCACTCTTTTCTTTTCTTTTCTTTTTTTTTTTTTTTTGTTGGAGTTTCACTCTGTCACCCAGGCTGGAATGTAGTAGCGTGATCTCGGCTCATTGCAACCTCTGCCTCCCGGGTGCAAGTGATTCTCCTGCCTCAGCCTCCCAAGTTGCTGGAATTACAGGTGCGTACCACCAGGCCCAGCTAATTTTTGTATCTTTAGTAGAGACAGGGTTTCTCACTGTTGCCTACGCTGCTCTCAAACTTCTGAGCTCAAGGGATCTGCCCACCTCGGCCTCCCAAAGTGCTGGGATTACAGGGGTTAAGCCACTGCGCCTGGCCTCAGTCACTCTTTAACTCCAACTGTACCTGAATGAGACAACCCTGGCCCTGTATTTCCGGACATAAAGCCTGGTCTCACTTGGATTTGCCTGGACCATGCAGGTGTTGAATTTAGAGCGAGCTCATCAGAGAATCAGTGCATTTGAGAAGAGCCTTCATATTCCCTGTTGCACTGGTGTGTAGGGTGCAGAGTCATTACAGATTTCAGCATTTCGAGTGGCATCCATTCAACTTACCTGCTGTTCCAAGGTGCTTGGATCAATAAAAGTCACCAGATCTATGGAAAAGTAACCAACCACATCTCTCATTCTGCAGGCTTTTCCAATTTGGAGGCACAAATAAGTGAGAACTTGGGGATCCACTGAGGTCTGAGGCACGGTGGTACCAGAGGAGATGAAGGGGCTGTCGGCATGAAGCTGGTCCCCTGTTGACAGCACGCTGATTTTCCCGTTGGGCTCTATCAGCATGTCCACTGTCAGGTTGGTGATGCTGTCTGCAGGTGGGAATGCTTCGATCACACCCCCTGGTGGGAAAAACGTGGAGCAGGTGAAAGGACACATTCATTTTGTTTGACTTGGGCTCAGATTCTGCATCTGCCATGTCTTGAGAGACTTTGGGCAAGTAGCTTACATTCTCTGAACTTATTTTTCTTTATCTGTAATATGGGCATAATAAAGCCTACCTCTTCAGATTGTTGTGAATCTTAGAGATACTGTATCTATCTATAGTATTTAGCCCAATGCTTGGTATATTGTAGGGCTCAGTGAATGGTAGTTTTGATTCTGATTATAATTTGAAGACACCGTGAGGATCACTGGGTCTATGCCCACTCATAAACAGTGAACCCAAGGATTATGATCAAATCCCTCATGGGAAATTAACTGCCCATCGTCCGCAGTTGGCATCTTGATGACCAGTGTGCTCTTTTGCGTAAATTTCACTGCTTTTTGAAGGTTTGACGGGTTTGGGCTTTTTGCGGGCAGAGAGAACATTGACCATCATGTCAGCCAAAGGACTTCTATATAAAGTCAGTTATAAAACGTTTTTAAAAATATAGAACCAAGAGATATTGCCGTGTTTGAAGAACGCATGTGCTCTCTCTGCTGATAATGAGAGCTTTATAATTTATTACATTTTACCTTTTGCTTTGAATGCCAAAAATCACAGAGGCAAGTCTGATGTTCAAGCACCGCAACAACATTTTTCTGGCTAATTTGTGGCCTATCTCAGTGGTGTCCACAAAAATTACATAGTCCCAATCTTCTGTTTTTAGGCCCAACTTACAAATCTTACTGTATATGTTCTCTTTGTAGAGAAAAAATTTAAGATATTACTTGTAAACAGTTAGATAATTTAAAAGTAAAAACAACAAAGTGTTCCATAGATAGGGTGCCGTCTAGAACCTGACAGCACTAAGAGAAACTTGGCCTGTATTTTACAAATTTGCTGGGGGCTGGGAGAAGTGTGACCTCTGCCTATAGGTGTAAGAGAACAGCATACAAATAAAAAAATGAGCAGTTTTCAAATGCAGTCATCTGTTACTTCATCCAAAAAGCACTTTCCTTAAGTGTCTATAAATCTGGTCAGAGGTAGTCCTAACAAACACCAAGTTTCAAAAGGAAAATCGAGTTTGAAAGGTACATATTCAAACCTTAATTTTTCTATTTGGTTTGAGACATTCTTTTCTTCAAACGAGGCCTAGTCGTGTGTGCTATACCTAAACATCAGTTGCTGGGGATTTAGCAAGGTAAATGCAGCAAAACAACAATGACAAAAATGTACAAAAGTAAAAAACCTAGTGAGTCTCTGTGCTTTGGCTAACTTTGTGGCTTTAGCTGTCACCTATGTTTTGAAAGATACTGCTTCTGTGGAAACACACTATCATTCATAAGTTACAAGATTACTTGGGTATTTTATTTCAAAGTAGCTTATTTGTACTATCTTCTCAGCATCATGACCATAACCTTTTCACTGTTATTTTCTTCCACTCAGAGCAATTAATTCCTCTTCTGAAAAAGGTATTGCCACAAAGTGAGACCCTGTCTCTACAAAAAAAATTGTAAATTGTAAACAATAAATTAGCTGGGCATAGTGGTGTGCGCCTGTAGTCCCAGCTACTCAGAAGGCTGAGATGGGAGTATTGCCTGAGCCTGGGAGGTCGAGGCTGCACTGAGCTATAATTGTGCCACTGCACTCCAGTCTGGGTGACAGAGTGAGACCCTATCTCAAAAAATAAAAATGAAAATGAAAAAGTATTGCTTTTGACATAATCCTATGACAATTTAGAAATCAAATCCCTAGCACATTTTGTGGCCATAAGCACACTGGAGAAAACATAAATGGAATGAAACAGGCAATGGTGGAAGCTGGAGGGAGGGAGATGGTGACCTTAGAGTCGGGAAACCTGGGAGACACCCTGGCTCAGTTGGGGACCATTGATACAGGGCCTGCCGTATGCACTGGGTTGACAGAAAGGCAGAAGCTTTGAAAACACATGACTTTCAAGACCTAGGTTTTTAAATGTGCTAAAATTGAAGGATCTAACTTTGTGTTCCATTTACCACTTATTTGTTGTGTGATTTTGCTCAAGTCCCCTCCTATCTCTGAGCTTCAGTCTCTTCATGAAGAAAATTAAGTTAATAAAGCTTGTACTGCTCTCCATAAATAAGCATGGCTGAGAAAGCATGATAAAGATGAACAGGAGGTGGAGGTGAAGCCTTAGCTTGTGGTTATACAGCTCAGATGAGATAGTTGCTGGGAAAGCCTTTCTCATCTACAAAGCTCACGTGAAAAGAAATAGTTTAGAGGGAGGCTTTTGCAGGCAGATGCTTGAAGATCTGCAAATTTCCTAACACCCTGACCTGGACGGGCCTGGAGATCATCATGGTCTTCCCCCCATAACTTAAAAACAAAAACAAAACAAAACAAAAAAACCCACCTCATCAGGCTGAGTGCAGTGGTTCACGCCTGTAATCCCAGCACTTTGGGAGGCCAAGGCAGGTAGATCACCTGAGGTCAGGAGTTCGAGACCAGCCTGGCCAACATAGTGAAATCCTGTCTCTACTAAAAATACAAAAATTAGCCGGGCATGGTGGCGTGCACCTGTAATCTCAGTTACTCAGGAGGCTGAGGTAGGAGAATCGCTTGAACCCAGGAGGCGGAGGTTGCAGTGAGCCGAGATGGCGCCACTGCATCCGAGTCTGGGCAACAAGAGTGAAACTCCATCTCAAAAAAAAAAAAAGAAAGAAAAAAGAAAAAACACCTTATTATTGATCGTGTGTGTGTGTGTTTGTGTGTGTGTGTGTGTGTGTGTGTGTGTGTGTGTGTGTGGTAGCCACTTGATTTTCTTCCATTTATGCATGGGGTTGACTTTCCTTACTTTGACTTGTCTATCAGTGGGTACATGTGGAAATTTATAGAATCACAACATTTTAGAGTTGAAAGGACATTGGAAGTTGTCTAGCACAACTGTCCCCTGCAAAGAATCTCTTTTCTGCAATCTTGTTAGATGGCTGCCATTCAACCCCTTGCTTAAATAATTCATTAACAGGGTGCCCAATACACCCTGCCCAGCCAGTATATTCCAACAACCAACAGATCTGTGCTTTCATACACTCTCATACATTGAGCTACGATATGCCCTGATAAATGTAACCACTGGCTCTGCTCAAGACTCCTGGAGCAGCACAGAGGTCGCTTTTCATGGGCTCTTCTATGTGTTAGCAGAGTGACTTGGGGTTAATCTTTTGTACTTCAGCTTCCCACCTCTATAAAATGAGGGTGATAATGGTGCCCACCTCATAGGATGGTTAGGAAGCTTCAATAAGTTAATGTAGATATACTTAGAAGAGTGCCTGGCCCATGATAAGCACTGTCTAAGCTCACTGTTTTATCATCACTGTGCTATTATCATCACTGGGCTATTGCTGATGCTGTTATCATCTGACATGACATTATCTTATCATTATTGACTATTGCTGAGATTATTATTATCACTTGATAGCAGTGGGAAGATGCCTTCTGTGGCCTGTTATACTAACCCTCTCTTCTTGTGCATGTGGGTAAGCATATAATATGTCTTGCACTGTAACCTCCTAGAGAGTGAGGGCCGTCGCATGGGTGTGCCTCTGTGTAGCACCCTCACAGGGAACTCTGAGACGGTAGACAGGCATCATTCACTCCATTCATTCCCCTATTCATGGACCACCCAATGTTGTTAGGAAATGAGGATGAAGTAGGAGGAGGAGGATGAAAGGAATGGAGGCTCGCTTTGTTCCTGGACTCTAGCAAACCCTTGTTTGGAAATGTTATATTCAGAACTGGAAGCGAGACCATTTCTGCTCTCCTAGAAAACAGGAGGAGAAACTAACACTTATTAAAGATGATTTTGTGTAAGGTTCTGTGGTAGAAACTTTCATATCTGTATTTCATTGAATCCACCCAATGACCCTGTAAGGTAAATAAGTGAGGAAACCAGGCCTTGGTGGGTTTAAGAACCTTGCTCAAAGTCATGGATGGGATCCAGACCCAGGTAATCTGATTCCAAAGCCCACCTCTCAGGAGAAGTTTGTGGTGTAAAAACAGGCCCAGAATCTTGAGCTCCCCGTGCCATGCTTGGCATGCTAGGTTCCTATTTACTTAAGAGGCTGGGTGTAAGATAAATATTTAGGCAACATTTGAAAAAGAAAACCATAGGAGCACTTTTCTAAACCAACACAGGAGATGCAAAGTATTGAAATTGGCCCCAGTTGACCCAAAACTAGAATCCAAAGTTGTGTAGACTAATCCTCAATAGAAACTTTACAGTCTTATTTACCTTGACTGAGAAATGTTTGGAGGAATTTCCTCCACGTCGGGAACCGTTTCTTATTGACTGGCTGTGCGTGCTGTGCTAAAATGCCCGCCAGCTCCTCGGAGATCTTCACCAAAGCTGGCTCCTGCAGAAACAAATTAAATAGAACCACAAGCAATTTTACTACAGAAATGAAAACTGCTTGTGGAGTGATTAAAAACCAGGCCTCCAACAGGCAAAAAAAATGTGGTTACTGTTTACCCAGAGTCAGAAAGCCATTTTGAAAATGTTCTCTCTTTTTTCAGCCATTTCAGTTTTCATATTTCAAAAGTGATTTGGCCTCCCTAAAAACTCTTCATTGTTCCTGTTGTCTCTGAAAGGCACCCTTCTCTCTGGGCATCAGGAAACCAAGTTGCAGACCCACTGCAGCTGGCAGCCTGACCAGCAGAGTGTCCTTGGGCAATATCTTTTCTCACTCTGGGCCTCAGTTTCCTTTTATATAAAATGTGGAGTTAATTGTTTTTGTTTTTGTTTTTCTCTTTCTTCTTATTTTTTTTTTTTTTTGAGACAGTTTTGCTCTTGTTGCCCAGGCTGGAGTGCAATGGCACAATCTCGGCTCACTGCAACCTCCGCCTCCCGGGTTCAAGCGATTCTCCCGCCTCAGCCTCCCCAGTAGCTGGAATTACAGGCATGCACCACCACGCCCAGCTAATTTTATATTTTTAGTAGAGACAGGGTTTCTCCATGTTGGTCAGGCTGGTCTCAAACTCCCGACCTCAGGTGATCCGCCCGCCTCGGCCTCCCAAAGTGCTGGGATTACAGGCGTGAGCCATCGCGCCCAGCCTTATTTTGTATTTTTAGTAGACGGGGTTTCACCATGTTGGTTATACTGATCTCGAACTCCTGACCTCAGGTGATCCACCCACCTCAGCCTCCCAAAGTGTTGGGATTATAGGCGTGAGCCACCGCACCCAGCCACCTCCATATATATTTTTAATTTTTCTTTTAAAGTTTTTGAGACAGAGCCTTGCTCTGTCACCCAGGCTAGAGTACAGTAGTGTGATCATAGCTCACTGCAGCCTCAGTCTCCTGGGCTCCAATGATCCTCCTGCCTTAGCCTCCCAATTGGCTGGGACTACGTGTACACACCACCATGCACGGCTAATTAAAAAATATATTTGTAGAGACGGGTCTGTGTTGTCCAGGCTGGTATCAAACTCCTGGTCTCAAGCAGTCCTCCTCCCTCAGCCTCCTAAAGTGCTGGATTACAGCTATGAGCTACAGTGCCCAGTCATCTTCCATCTCTTTAATCTGTGCCATTTTCCCCTTGTTGGTGGATGTCTGCATCCTACAACTTCATCATCAAAGCCTTAAACTATGGCTGAAGCTGTAAAGGTGGGATTTTAGGTAGGGATGGGTTGGAAGAGTTAGGTGGGAAGGAGTATTGTGGCCAGCCTCAGTTTGCCTGAAATCCCCCCTAGGTCACAGTCTCATCTGCCTGGATGTGAGGCTGGCCCCATACCATTTGTAAAACAACCCAAAGACTAAAGAGCCTCCTGTCAAAATGAAATCAGTATGGAATCCTCAATGAATAAGAAGTCTGGCTTTTGATATAAAAAGCCTTGGTTTGCCAGGACAATTTTTTTTAAATGTCCTAAGTTGCGATACTCTTCCTCTTAGACTATCTAAACTTTTTCAAATAAAAGCCACCTCTTCAGATTTTATTTCTGCCAGAAGTGAGGCAGGGTACTGGACCAAAACTCACATGACAGACACTATTCATACTCAAAATAAGGAGCACTGACAAGAGAAACTCAGATTTACTTTAGGTTGCGGGGGAACTTCTGAATCTGAGTGACGGTGCAGTAATTTGGAGGGATCAGCTTTGGGTGTGGGATTGGAATCTTAGAAATCACACACACTGATTTCCAATTTCCCTACCATTAAAAAGTGATTGTCCTCTATGCACTGCCTGCCCCAACTCCTTGGAACAGCTGGTTGATTCTAGGTCCAGTGCCTACTGACAAACCACAGCAGAAGACTAAACATCTGACACTATGCTCTCAGCAGGTTCAAAAAATCTGAATAACTTCCGAAATATCCAGAAAATCTTGGTGGGAGAGTTTCATTAGTTAGCTTAGTAAGTGCTTGACATACAAAACAGAACCTCCCTGAAAGGCGGAGAGTGCCCTGGCTCACACTCAGCTCAGGACGACTCCCTGCAGAGTGGGAGGAGGTCTGTGAAGAAGGGCTGGGGAAGCGCTCATGCAGAGAGCTCTGCCTTGTGATGCAGAAGCAAGGAAACTGCTGTCAAAGCAATGGGCCTTTTCCCTCCTTCACATCCTATACACGGTGCACATTTTCTCTGATCTTTACTGTGAATTACCTGATCGCCCAAAAGCCCTGCATCTAAATTTTAAACAAGCATGCGAAATGCGCAGCTCCAGCAACCCGGACTCCTTTGTTCCTTCTCTGAACAGTCTCCAAAATCCATCTTTCTTTTGTTTTACACTTGTTTCAGTTAAAACCATTCCATTTTATCTCTGATTCATGAAGTGCCCCAAAGCTGGGACAATGAAACACAGCGTTAGAATCCCACTCTTCTCTGGAAAATGGAATGGCAAGGAAAGGAAGTCTCACAGCCCAGGCCCTCTGTCAGGAAAGTGGGAATTTCTTTGTTCTGCCTTGATTAAATGGCTTTTTCTGCCCTACTGCTGGGGAACGTGAAATCATCCACCAGTTACACACTATCTGGCCATTCATACCAAGACAGTCCAAAGAGAAATCGTTCACTCATCTATACAGCAAAAATTACAGAATGTCAGGCCTTTTAAGCAACTGGACTAGACAAAAAGTGTTTATAAATATATAATTTTTTTTTTTGGTGTTGGGGAGAGAGGGAGAAAAGGCAGTGAAGGAGTAGGTAAAAGCCTTGCCACGTAAATCTTGAAAGATGTCCTTCAGCTTAAGGATCAAGTCCAAACTCCTCAACACGACAGATGAGGAAGGTCCTCTGTGATATGGCCTCTGACTCCTAATGCGGCCTCACTTTCCTGCCCAGCCCCCAGCCTCCCCTGAACCTGCCCTCCTCTGCGTCCCTTCTTCCTCTTCCTCCCCTTGCTGACTCCTCCTCATCCTTCCTGAGGTGGTTCCAGCCACATCTCCTCCAGGAAGCCTTCTCTCCCACCCTAGTTGGGAGAGAAAACTTTCTCCCTGCTCCCCAGCTCTCTCCGGGCTGCTTAATGGCATGGGCACCGGCTTTGAGGTCAGTCTCCCAGTCCCTAGCACAGGGAACACTAAATGTCTGTGGAATGAGTCACAATGCTGGTAAACATAGGATGTAGTCCTTAAAGCTAAAGTTACAGAATAAGATAAAACATGAAACCTCTCAATGGGCTCCTCCTTGCTGCTCAGGAAGCAGCTGGAGGGAAGGCTGCTTAAGAACCACAGACTCTTCCTGGGCGGACTTTATGGGATTCCCTGCCTCTGAAGGGCATCGGGAAGATAAATGAGGTCGCATTTATGAAGTGTCACCTCAGATGCAACATACTATGTGAGGGCCAATAAGTAACTCATCAGCCTGCTGCTTGCGTGTGGCATCTGGACACTGTGCCAGGCTTCTGCCAACACCTCTGCTCACAAAGCCAGCCATTCTGCTTTGACGCTTGGAGTTTTCACTGTGCACAAAGCCACAGTAAGGGGCTAAATTTCCTAGAGGAAAGTCAGCTGCTGGAATCTGGAGGAGTAATCGTGTCCCACCATGAGAGGTACACAGCTAAAGGCACTGGCGGGGTGACATTCAATAGGGATGCTGGGGCACACAGAGGCAGCTTGGGGCCATGATTCATTCTCTAAGAAAAAGGCATGGAGAGGAATCATGCGAGGTAAGAGGAGAGGGGTATTAACTGTTTAATTTATTTCTTTATTTTGAAAGTGTCTGACGGGAAAAACAAGGATTATACTAAGAATGGCCTCAGCACCAACGAAAATTGTCTTCCCATCTCTACAAAACAAACCAAAAAAATACAGCAGGACCTGCAGCTCATATATTCAAGTAAGGTCAGAAAAATGACATTCTTGGTGAAAGCTTCATTTTATTTTATCCCCCCAACAAAACAACCTTTTACAGTCTGGTTTCTGCTGGTACTCAGAAGCTGCTTGTGAACTGGTGGATTAGGCGAGAGTTCAAATCCAGGAGCAAAGGACTCCATCGCAGCAGTGGTTTAACAAGCTAAGAACACCCTTTTCCCAAGAAGCAACAAGGTCCCAACGGCCACAAAGGGTCTATCAATGTCAGATGCAAGCTCTCAGTTTTTGGGGGGCTTTCTGCTCTCGAGTTTTTATCATTTTGCATAGTTCAAACATAATGCCACAACTTTAAGGGCAGATGCTGGTAAGGGAAGATCTGTAGCTCTCCAAGTTTATTCTGTTCAAAACAAACTTATGTATACACACACACACACACACACACACACATACACACACACACACCCCTTCTATAACAGACAAACACTCCAATTCATGTGAATCATTAGAATAGTATTTGTAAAATACTTTCTCTTGTCACAGGTTCACATTCATGATCTCATTCAGTCCTTTCAGCAACACTCTGTGGTAGCCATTACCATGCTATTTCTCTTGCTTTAAAATGGGAAGCTGAGGGACTTTAAGAGGCTTGTGTAAGATCATCACTCAGTGAGTTGTAATGTTCAACAAATGATTAAAGACAGAAAATAAGAGTGTTAGGGGAACCATTTCTAGCTTGCCTTCCTCCTCCCTTTTCTACCTTCCCAAAGTGTATATATATTGAGTATCTGTTATAAGCCAGCAACAGGGGCACATCTTTATCTTAAAAACTTGTGAAATGAGGCCGGGCACGGTGGCTCATGCCTGTAATCCCAGCACTTTGGGAGGTTGAGGTGGGCAGATCACTTGAGGTCAGGAGTTCACGCCCAGCTTGACTAGCATGGTGAAACTCTGTCTCTACTAAAAATACAAAAATTAGCTGGGCATGGTGGTGGGCACCTGTAATCCCAGCTATTTGGGAGGCTGAGGCAGGAGAATTGCTTGAATCCGGGAGGCAGAGGTTGCAGTAAATTGAGATCGCGTCATTGCACTCCAGCCTGGGCAACAAGGGCAAAACTCTGCCTCTAAAACAAACAAAGAAACAAAAAACCTTTTGAAATGAGTAGTTAGGAAGTTTTTTTGCTTTGCATTGAGTAATTGAGTAATACCAAGGTGATGGACGATGGATGACCACATCAGTGTTTCAGAGAGTCTATTATCCATTTTGAACAGATCATTTAGAGCTAATGACTTGGGAAGTGTGGAAAGAAAAATATATACCTTGTAGGTAATAAACAAGTGCTAGAAAAAAAATACACTTTTGAAAAAAGTCAGAATTCCAGATTTTCATTCCATCATGATTGCACTGGCTCTGGGAATGCAATTAGCTGCTAGTTTTGTGGGGCTGATAGCTCTAGGGTAATTCCCATCAGAAGAAACTTCAGCCCCATCTTTGCCACTGTACAGGCTTGCCTCCACTTTTTCCAGTGCCCACATTTACCTCTCAGAGTGCATCAACAATTGTCAGGACCTTGGAAGGTTCCAAGACATCTGCAGAAGGCATGGGGCTCCACCAGCCTGGCCGATGCACCCCAGAGATCCTTGTCTACCAAGTATGTACCTTGCCTCTTGCTCTCTCTTTTTCTATCAAGAAAGTGTAAATTTGAAGGAAGAGATGTCTGAATGAATGAGATTCAGGATATCTTAGGGGAAGCAGGTAAACTATCCACTGCACTCAATGACTAAAGCTTAATACTGCACTCAATGACTAAAGCTACTTCAAACTCTAGCATTAGCTTCCCCAACCAAGTAAATTCCAAGAGTGCCTCTCTGTGTGTGTGTGTATTACACACACATACACACATACAGACACACATTGGTGTAAATGGGTCATGTGCCAATCTGCAGTGGTGAATTAATAACTTTTTGGTTAATCACCTCAAATCTCCCATATCAGACACTGATGGCGTTCAAAAGAAAATCAAGGGACCTGCCTACATGGTTCTGCTTTCTAGATGCTTCTGACATCCCTAGATGGAGGATTAGAGAGTGAAAAGGGCAAGACAATGACCTGAAAAAGTAAGCAAGACTGTCAGTGTTGGAGCCATGTGGACTATCTAGGACAAATGCCTCATGTCACAGAAGAGGGAACGAGGGCTTCTCCAGTCACACTAGGAGGCCGCAGGTGCTCTCTGGCTGCCTCTGACTCCTGGGTGAGTGCCCCCCACTGGCCCTGCTGCCTCTTCAGAGTGTCAAGTGTGAAGCACCATGAAAGGTGCTCAGGATTTGAATCAGCTAGTGGTACACAGATTGAGAAGGGAGGGGTTCCACATTTGAGGGTGAATTTAGAAGGGCTGCCTCCCTGTGCACAGGATACATTTTAGTCACTTTTTAGGCTTTATTAAAAGCCTAAAAGCTTTTAATGATTAAAAGCTCACCATGTGGTAGGCATGTGCAGGGTGGTTTACATTTATCATCTCAGCCACTCTCTGAGGTAGATATTGTCATCCCCTCTTCATGTCACACTGCCATAAAGTGGCAAAACTGGGATTCAAACCCAATTGCTACCAGTGTGCCATGGTGCAGTGGAATCTGTGCTGGTAACTGCCATCAAGGCACAAGTACTCAGTCTGGGCTGGATTCCATCATCCACAGGTGATGCTAAGTCAGTGCTGTCAAATGTATGAAAATATGGTCGCATGGGCCTTTGTCACTGGCTGCCCAGCATCTATGCCCCCTCTTTCAGGGTAATATTACAAACTTCTTTCAGGACCAATCCTTTCCCCATGCCTAACTATGTGAGTTGATTGAGAGTGCTGCCCCCCAACTCAGCAGCAAGGATTGGTCCTGATGAGCAAAGCCACGTCCTGGCTACAGTGATTGGTTCAGCATGGGCACATGACCCAATTAGACCAATCAAATATTAGGAAGCACTTCCTGGGGCCTTCTAAGAAAGCAGCTTTATGCTCTTCTGAGAATGCTAGGAGATGTTCTCTCTTCCTATCGCCTTGAGCAGGGACAAACTGCAGGAGCTACTGGCAGCCATCTTGTAACCCTAAGGATGGCCAGTCTTAGAATGGTGTGCAGTGTAGAGGAAAGTGGAAAGTAACTGGGTCCTTGGTGACATCATTGAGCCTTGTCTGAAGCCAGACCAATGTTTGGATTTTTAGTTACCTGAGATAATACATTCTCTTTATTTTTAAGGCCATTTTGGGTTGGGTTTTCTGTTACTTGAAACTTAAAACATTTTGAACTGATGCAAATGGGTGAACCAAACTGTGTATCCACAATCCATGATGGGTGTTTTCAGCCAGCAAATGCTCTGACCACTGTGTGCATTGGTAACTCTCATTCTGCAATCAGCAGTGGAGTTTCCACTCATTCCTTTCCATCCAGATTATTAGAAATAGTCCCTCTTTAGAGTGCAAAAATATGCTGAGAGGATGAAGAAAAAATGAAAATGTCTTTGGCAAGTCATAAACTACTTCCCACACCTACTTAAAGTTTAAGGACTGCTTTAATACTCCATGTTTAATTGTTAATTGAGAATTTAAAAATCAAAAATGCCAACTTTGCCTTCGATGAGATGGAAAATTATGCTGCTGTAGAAGGTAACATAATGTAAAACAGCCAACATTACCAAGGCACACAAATGTTTTTGGTATGTAAAATTGCTTTGTAAAATATTTGCTCCATCTGCTGAAAGCAGCAAAGACAATTTTCCCTTGATAGCTAATGGCCCATTTCGGCTGTGTGGCAAGTGATTCGCTGTGGTGGCGGCTCTCATTAAACAGAATGGTGAAAATGCGGTATATAATTCCATACTTATGTAGCATTATCCACTCGCTGCTTCTTGAGGAGTCTGTCCCTCATTATCTAGGCCTCCACCTTGCACCAACATGCAGGCCTAGCAGTTGATTTGACTCGAGAAGCGTTTTGTCCAACTGAGGCACATATGTTGTGCCTCCATTCCAAAGCTCAGCGCAACTGCTTTGCCCCCGACCACACACACTAGAGAGGTTCATTCCCTTTCAACTTTCCAGCACTTAAACTGCTGTTTCTTTTTTCCCCTCACCACAGGGGGCTGTGGTTTTCTTTCTAGGCTCACCCCGTGCGCGCTGCATGCTGGGGGTTTCAATAGATAAAGATTAAATGCTTCTTGAAATTCGTAATTGAACTTTGCACATACACAAAGGCAGGAAAATTTTTCCCCGGGACAAAACTGCCATCATCAAAACCCCGACAAGCCCCATCCTTGGTTCATGGTGTACGTGAGGGCCTGCGATCCTTTTCTTTCAGGAAGTTGTTTACACTACTCCTGGAATTACTTCGACATCTGCTAAAGGAACAATTAAAGATAAATAATCCAGGGTGGTTTACAAAAAGAAGAATATGTTCATGGTTGGGAAATGATATTAAAAAGTAGTTACAGCAGCAAGTGACTGGTGTTTTAAAAATATTTTTAACATTGGAAAATGGTTTTAAGGAAATTATATTAAAATATGAGTGACATCAAGTAAATACACATGCCTGTTCTAAAGATCATGCAATATTTTAAAGCAGAAACCATGTGGTTTTAAAATCAGCCATAAGTGGAAGTAGCCATAATTATCATTACTGGTAATGGAGTCTTTCTTTCCAGTTAGAGAAATATCGCTGGTTGAGAAAATTGCATATGCTGATGAAAGCTCTTTAATTGAAAATTAAAAACAAAAGGAAACACATGTGCCCTTTGGACTTGATTTTTCATTCAAGTAGTGGGGGAGAGGAGCGAGTCTGTGGAATGAAATGAGACACTATCGGGAGAATTTATATTTTAATTTTATGCAAAAGGAATGGGCAAGCAGCGACCTTTCTTTATCAGAGTGAAGAGCTGCGCCTTCTTTGATATTTCCACACATACAGATGCATACACTTGAGGCAGATGTAGTAGCATTATAGATTGATTGTTTTCTTTCCACAGACCGTGCTCGTTAAAATACCAGGATGGTAAATCAGTGAATTCCAAAGTCAGAATTTTTGTTGGATCTGGCACAGTGACAGGAAAGTCTGAGCCTTCTCAAGGGCATCCCTGTCTCACCGAGGGGCACCAAGGACAGACGACCAGAAGCAAATGGCGCAGTCACCGTCAGAGGAGAGTAAAACTCATTCTGAAACCGTTCCAAATGCCCATGCCTGTTCTGTGGTTTTCAGCAAAGCAGACCTTTCCAAAAGACCTCCAACGGGGACTTCCTGGATGTGAGAACACTAACCAATTCTCGTTCCTCTCATCTTTTGCTTTATTCCTTCCTTCCACGCTGTTATTGCGAAAAACTGGCAGTTAAATTCAATTGATTCAAAGTATTCGGGATCCATATGGCCGCCAACCCTGGAGCTGAAGCGGCGATAGCGCCTCACTGCTGTTTTCAAGCATTTGCCTCTCCTCCAGTCCCCAGATGGTGGGAGTAACATTTAAACCTCCTTTTCTCTGCCTTGTACAATAGACCTTGGCACCATTTCAACTGTTTACTCCGGTAATTAACAGCTCTGATACCACAACAATTACAACTCCTACACTCGCACCACAATAATGCTATGAATTAGTGAGAGCTAATGGCTGGAAGGTAGAGTGTTTCCAGACTGTGAGATCTGTGCATTTTTAGAATAAAATAAAAGGTACAAACAGCACGCTTGCAGTAGACAATGATTACCTAGTAATTAGTTTACACAAAGCTTCCTATTTAATGGCAAAACGCTGTAATTAACGTGTGACAGAAAATCAAAGGGTACTTTGTAAGCATATGAAAAATTAACACTGCAGGCCCATAGCTTTATGTACTGATTAGAAGCATATTAAATCAATAGGACACACAAACCAACAGCTTGTGTAGCTGATTATTATAGGTCCTCAGAAGGGGTACCCTGGCTTTCATTTCACTTGGGGAGGCAATTTTCCTTCTCCTGTCATCTTCCTCAGGCACAGAGAGACACCTCAAACTCAACCCTGGCAGCTTCATGCAAATACCCACTGAACTGGAAGAAAACATTCTAAGTCATTCTCGGCGATAAAGACAAATATGTAAATGATTAAGACTTTCCAATGATTGTGGTGACGTGCTGCTACACTAATTAGAAAATACACCAACTGGAACCAGAAAAGAAAGCCACTGGGTTGCAATCTTTTGGTCAGAATAGTCCCTACTTCGTCAAGCCTCTTTATTCAACTCATAGAAAGTTCAAATAAATTGAACGGTTTTATATTTCTAAATGAGAAGAAAGCAGGCTGCTATGAAGACTTATTCTTTCCAAGGCACTGTCTGGGTAAAGCATAGGCTGGGAACAACTGGATCAACCAACATTCTGTATCTTCAACAGCCACAACCACATATAATGATGGCTAATGGACATAGACAGCAATACCTTGGAAGCCCACCAGAGTCTGAAGAACCTTCTAAATCACCAAAGAAAGATTAAGTTGTATGTACTTGTTCAATGTTACCTGTATTTTGTTGTAATACAATTTTATGGTAATAATAATAATAATAGGTAGCATTTCTTAAAGTCTTATTATGTGCTAAGCACGCTGCTCGCCAATTCACAGAATTTTCTCATTTACTTGTCACCACTTCCCCATGAGACAGGTACTAATCTCTCTTTACAGATAGAGAAAGGGAGACTTGGAGAGCTGAAGTAATTTGCCTATGGTTATCCCCCAGGAAGCATGGGAGTCTAACCTAGGTGTCCCTGGCTATGGTACCCCAGGAAGTCAGACTACCTCTTAGCTACCCTGAATGACTAGCCTGTTCCATCACTCATTCCATTTAAAAGGCAGTTTACTATGTCAACCTGGAATAGGAGACTAAAAAAATTAAAACAACAACAAAATATTTGGTTGCTTATTTTTTTACAAACAGGGTGTTTCTGCTTTTAGAGATAGGAGTCTTGTTCTGTCACCCAGGCTGGAGAGTGGTGGTGCAGTCATGGCTCATGGCAGCCTCAAACTCCTGGGCTCGAGTGATCCTCTTTCTTCAGGCTCCTAAGTAGCTGGAACTACAGACACACAGCTAATTTTTAAATTTTTTGTAGAGATAGGGTCTTACTATACTGCCCAGGCTGGTCTTGAACTCTTGGCCTCAAGCCAACTCCTACCTCGACCTTCCAAAGTGTTGGGATTACAAAATATTACAGGAGTGACCAACTGCACTGAGCTAAAAACCAGGGTTTTAAATGCTTACAATATTTTTAATGCTACATCTGATTGTGAAGGTGGGCTACTCCAAGCTTTTTGGGAATTTACTCCAAGCTTTTTGGGAATGATACTATCGTGATCATTTTAGTGAGCCTGTAAATTGAGAAAGGCATTGAAATTGATTGAGAAAGGCACTGAAAATCTGTCATTCCCATGAACAATCAAAGGGTGATGTCTAAAATTCTCTCTCATCACCCATGCACATAACCAGGTATGTGAGGCAGTTGGGTTGCAAGAGCTGAATCTAGAAACTCCCAGGCAGGGCTCCTCCTCTCCAGCTCTGAGGTGTGTGTACTGATGGCCCCCTACACCTCCCAGTTTGCCAGCTCTTCTGTCATCTAGGAAAGGGAAGAAATTTGAGACCAGTGGCCTCTGTGTTCCAGGAATATTTGTGTTTCCCACAAATCTCTGGAAAGCAGAAAACTTGCCACAAGGGCAGCACACGGTATGAGTCACAAAGGCAAGGACCTGCGGGAGAACACTTGTCCAGGACTTTCAAATAAGAAGGTCTTTCCTAAATGTACTTGGCTCAGTGTGGCAGACGCACTGGGCTAGCAGCAGTCAGATGTGGGTTAAAAGCAAGGCACAATCATTTATTAGCTATAAATTTGGGCAAGTCACTTCTTAAGAATAAGTTTCTTCATCTGTAAACAGAATAGTAATACCTTCCTTATATCTTAAATTGGTATGGAAGTAAATGAGTAAAAACCTCAGGGTTTTTCTGAGTTTAAATGAGACAATTCAGGTAATATGCTTAGCACAATACCTGGTACCCAGTAGGTACTCTACAGTATTTATGATGATGATGATGATGATGACGACGACAAAGAAATACAAGGAAATGTCAACACCTTAACAGTATATTCATAGATCTACAAAATGTTTAATTTCAGTGTTCTGGCAACAACTAAATACATAAAGATAATCTAAGAAGTCAAGATTTTAGCACATAAAAATAAATATAAAAACAAGTGAACAATAATCATTTATATGTAGTTTCATGACTAGAAAAAAGAATAACCTAGATTTTTTTCTTAACCTAGAAAATCTAGATTAAAAAAATATAAAAATCTTGTGCTTTTGATATAAAACACAAATAATAAGGACATGAGAAAAGAATATCCCTTGCTAGTAATCAAATAATAGCAATGAGAAGTTGGATTTTTAGATCTAAAATAAAAGTGCAAATAGTTCATAATATCCCTGATGGTAAGGTTGTGATAAAACTAGTATGATTATTCTCTGCTAGGTGCCTTGGAAATTGGTACTATCTTCTTAGTAATATGGCAATATGTAACAAAAGCCATAAAATATTCTACTCCTGGGTCCTTCTCCTAGGGAAGTAACTCAACAGAGGCAAAAAGAGGTGTATACAAAAACCAAATATAAAAACAAACAAATCTTTCCTCCCTCCTTCCTACCCCCGCCAAAAAATGAAAGCTGGAAACAGCCTAAATTTCCAACTTAGTTGAATTGTTTAATATATTAGAGTTCATCAATATGAGAGAATATTATGCACCTACTAATTGTGAAGACTATGTATAAACATGGAGAATATTTAAGATCTGATGTTTAACTAGCATATACACTATTATTGTAGCTATGAGAAAGAAATACTGCATATTTAGAAATCAATATACAAAAATGAAAACAACTATGTTTGGGGAAATGATTATGTACTTATTTGGTTAAATAGTTTTTAAATCTTGTTATATTTAAACTTTTCTAAAAATGATGTGATTACAAGCAGTGGCTCTTTGGGATCACCTAATAAATACCTACTAAATTCCACACGGGACAACGAGCTCTGCCATCCTGCAATGGCTCCTATGACCTAGTTCCAGGGCCATTCTGAATGGACAGAGGTCTTCACAATGGAGGTGGAGATGCAGGGAGTTCTATGCCATGAAATGGTTAATGATTCTCTTTTGTAATTGTGTTTTCTGTTTGCTGCCTTAGTTCTAAAAGGAGGCAAAACAACTATAGTTTATTCTACCTTTTCTAGGCATAGTTCTTCTCTTACCTTTGTGATCCCTAAATTAATATAAAATGTCTAATTAGGGCCGGGCGCGGTGGCTCACGCCTGTAATCCCAGCACTTTGGGAGGCCAAGGCGGGCGGATCACGAGGTCAGGAGATCGAGACCATCCTGGCTAACACGGTGAAACCCCGTCTCTACTAAAAATACAAAAAAATTAGCTGGGCGTGGTGGCGGGCGCCCATAGTCCCAGCTACTCGGGAGGCTGAGGCAGGAGAATCGCTTGAACCCGGGAGGCAGAGCTTGCAGTGAGCCGAGATCGTGCCACTGCACTCCAGCCTGGGCGACAGAGTGAGACTCCACCTCAAAAAAAAAAAAAAAAATGTCTAATTAGTTTTTTTCCTCCATTGGTGATCCCCAAATTAGTATCAAATGTCAAAGTAAACCAAAGTACAAATAAAGGTAAAACTGCTCTTGCAAAGGGCTAAAATAGCAATGTTTACTAGAAGCATTCAAGAGCCAGTTCAATTTCCTTTTTCTCATTAAGTGGTAAAACAGTAATGCCAAGACCACATCCCAGAATCTCCAGGGTAACAGAGGCCCAACGAAGGGCTGCACAGAGAAACTTGAAAGTGAACTGGCTTAGTTCTCTACACACAGAAATTGTTCTACAAAGATCTCTTGCAAAGCAGTGTCACCAGTAGCATCACTGCCACTAAGCCAATGACCCAGGAATTGAGGAAAGGAAAACACCCATAAAGAAAAAAACAAAAAAAAGCCCCAAGGACTGGTACCCACAGTAAATGTCTGCCTGGGTCTCCCTAGACTGTCTTAGGTGAGTTCACCCAGGAATGTTTCTCTCCTACATGTTTGCCTTCCTTTATTTAAGCCTTTATTCCTCCTAAATGAAAATAAATACCCCCAACTGGGGAACGGGGAGTTTGGAGTGTGTGCAAGAGTGTGGATTCATTAAAACTTAACGAGCAGAGTACTTAAGTGAATGAGTTTACTGGAACTTGTTGGGGGAAGTAGGTTTTGTTAGCTGGTAGGATGAAGAGAATAGGCTTGGTACCAAGTCACCGAGAAAAAATGATAGAGTTGTGTTCTGTTTCCATTTTGGCCATCATGTAACATTCTGCTTTTCCTAAAAATCACCTACATGTCTCTACTGATTTTTTTTTAATGGCGACTACAACTTCTCAGCATCTGCTGACTTCAGGACTATTTTAATTCTCAACTATAACCAGCCAGATAACTCTGGTTCCAAATTACATAGTGAAAAAAGAGATGACTCTTTTTTTTTGAGATAGTGTCTCACTCTGTCGCCTAGGCTGGAGTGCAGTGGTGTGATCTCGGCTCACTGCAACCTCCGTCTCCCGGATTCAAGCAATTCTTCTGCCTCAGCCTCCTGAGTAGCTGGGACTACAGGTGTGCACCACCACCACCGACTAATTTTTTTGTATCTTTAGTAGAGACGTTTCACTATGTTGGCCAAGCTGGCCTCGAACTCCTGACCTCAGGTGATCCATCCATCTTGGCCTCCCAGAGTGCTAAGATTACAGGCATGAGCCACCACACCTAGCCAGATGATCTTTTCTTTTTTTTTTTTTGAGACAGAATCTCGCTCTGTCACCTAGGCTGGAGTGCAGTGGTGCCATCTTGGCTCACTGCAAGCTGCGCTTCCCAGGTTCATGCCATTCTCCTGCCTCAGCCTCCCAAGTAGCTGGGACTACAGGCACCTGCCACCACGCCTGGCTAATTTTTTTGTATTTTTCCAGTAAAGATGGAGTTTCACCATGTTAGCCAGGATTCCTGACCTCAGGATCCACCTGCCTCTGGCTCCCAAAGTGCTGGGATTACAGGCGTGAGCCACTGCGCCTGGCCCGGCTGATCTTTATACTAGACGCTTGAGTCTACACTGAATCCTGTCTACATCTAAAACCAATATCTGCATAAGATGAAAGAGAATCTCAAGAGTTCAAACTTCCATAAACAGCACTGTTTTTAATCTGTTGCCTACAACATACCAATGAGAAAAATCATGGTATCGTATCATAAACTGCTATGCAAATGATGCTATTTGTAAGTATTAACATAATTTAGTGCTTACAGTCATATTCTCATTTCTAATAATTCTCCCAGAATGGAGTCTTTCTCTGGACTCTTAGCCTGCAGGATAGTCTTTCATCAAGAAGCTGAAATTTTTAATAACCTGCCAGCATATGTTTTGTATGTGCCAGGCTAGGCTTGATGACACAACATCTTCATTATCAAAAGAAACAGGTCTACAAACTGTAATAGGACATTAAAACATGCCTGTGCTCGTAAAGTAATGCTTTGATGTCTAAATGTGCACCATTACGATGGTCTTCTGGAACAAAGGAGAATTCTAATCCTAAATTCTCAATAGCTACACTCAGTGGAGGCTGCAGCTCACCTCCACTCCGAATATGATTTCACTTTGAAGGCAAAAGAATGTCAATAGGCTCCTACAAAAAAAAAAAAAAAAAAAAAGAGGCACCTTTTCAGAACTACTTTATTTTTATTTTTGGCTTCAGATCATGGCTAAGCACTGGCTTCAGACTGTAAAGAGATTTCCAAATAATTATATTTTTCTTGTTAAGTTTTAAAAAATGATTTAGATAGATTATTAATTATTCAAGAGCTTTCCATTTAATAACATTAACAACAGTGCCAAATGTATTTGGTGCCAATTAAAAATGCTACGGTTTAAAATAACTGAAATTTAAATAATGCACAGTGAGGCTTCTAAATACAGCCAAATGTCAGTATTTAAAATATTTTTTAAAGTCAAACATTTCAAATTTATCATAGTCTAATGTCAACAGAATTCTTTAAAAATTATTGGTTTGAAATACTGAAGCCAACACATACTTTGCACATTAACACTTCAATGTTTTAAATAAAAAAGCCATATTTTTATGGTTTCATCTTAACAATGTTGCTTTAAAAAAAGAACTATACAATATGAAATAAAATCTAGTTCAAAGAGAATATAAGGGAAATCTCTATGGGCCTCAAAATTAAATACATTTTCTTTGTTTTATATTTATCTAGAAGAGTAATTCATTTTAGTATCCTTTAAATAATATGTAAAAAGCTGGCCATGACAGGTACTGCATTTAATCCATTTACTGATGGAAGGGAGGAACGAAGCCCAGAATAGATCATGGGGAAACCAGTCACATTTGTCAAAGGGAACTCTCTCTCCTGACTGTTCTCTAGATTTATTCATCACTCCACTTTCCAAGAATAATGTGGTTCCCTCCAGTGTGCCCCTCCCTCTCTATCACTTGTGTCTTGATTCATATAGTTCCATAGTGGGATGCGCAAAGCAGACGCAAATCACTTTGCACAGCCCACTGCTATGTATGCTGGTAGGGAAGGAACCAGTTAAGGGAATTTGTGTTGAGATTTTCCTAATCGGTTATGCTTCAACCAGCAGGTCAGCCAAAACAGAGATTTGGGATTAAGAGAAGTCAGGCAAGTCTGGGGATTTCTGGATGCATAGCAGGATAGTTTTAGAATGGCAGGTTTAATTTATATATTAAACCATATAAAATTAGTTTAATTAAGCAAATTTGGAATGGACTAAAAGGTTGTACAATTCATCCCTTCACAAATGTGCATGCAAAAAATCTATACACGTCCATTCATGCTAAGACTTCTTACCTACAGCTCAGCTTTTGCTGGGAGATTTTCTGGCTGGAATGTACTATTTTCTCAGCGTCTCACAGGGATCAGCAGTTACATAAATTTCCTTGAATTGTCTTCAAAAACATATGACTGCTGACAGAATGCTATTATACATTCGCTTCCAGGTGACAACCATTCACTAATAGAATTTCTATCTCATAATAAAATACAGCTAGCTTAATAACAACAGTTGTTAGAAGCACATGATCAAGAACCACTTAGGGCAAATTATAAGATTTGTAATGTTACCTGAATGTGATAAAAAATTACTTCCTAATTATCATAATCAATTTCAAGATGTGAATGAGGACTTTTAGGGCCCAGAGAAGAAACACTGAAAATAACCCAAACTGTGGTTCATACTTGTAATCCCAGCACTTTGGGAGGCTGAGATAGGCATATTGCTTGAGCTCAGGAGTTCGAGACCTGCCTGAGCAACATAAGGAGACCCTCCCTGTCTCAATAAAAAAAAAAAAAAAAAAAAAAAAACACACACACACACACACACACAGAAAAAATTAGCCAGGCGTGGTGGCGCATGCCTGTAGTCCCCTCTACTCAGAAGGCTGAGGTGGAAGGATTGCTTAAGCCAGGGAGGCAGAGGTTACAGTGAGCCCTGATTTTACCACTGCACTCCAGCCTGGGCAACAAAGTGAGGCCCCATCTCAAAAAAAAGAAAAAAAAAGAAAAGAACTCAGTCAATCCCCATTCATTGTGTATATAAGGAAAAAGGTCCCAAGAAAGGCACTGCT
Organism: Theropithecus gelada; assembly: GCF_003255815.1. Classification (NCBI taxonomy): domain Eukaryota; kingdom Metazoa; phylum Chordata; class Mammalia; order Primates; family Cercopithecidae; genus Theropithecus; species Theropithecus gelada. The sequence goes on along the minus strand of NC_037674.1, from coordinate 42,989,452 downwards.
GGCAGGTGACAGAGCTAAGTAGAGAGGAAAGTACTTTCATCTCTTAGCTGAACTTTTTGCTTCATCCCCTAACTGTTCGCAGACACTGCGGGTTTAAGTCACCATTGACTACTCACTTGTGCCCATTTCTTTCTCCAGTCTTCAAGGCCATATCTGCTACTCTCCTTGAGCACCCATTTGTAGCACTTTAGGTAGGAAGGAATATCACAAAATGCAGTCCCATTTCCTCGGAACTCAGAGTCCATTTTAAAGAGCCAGCGCTGTATTTGCAGGTGATCAGTTATCAGCTGACTCAGCTGCTCTATCATCTGTGGGGCCGAAGACACAGCTACATTTAATACAGTTCATTTCCTGGGATTCCGCTGTACTTCTCATGTGTCTTTACTTCTAACGGTCAGTTCATTTGGTTATCTTCTAGTTATTAAGACAGATTAAAGAAGTTTAAAGGGATATAAATATGATGTGAAGAAACCATTAACCAGTGACACCAAAGACATGTTTAAAAGCAAGTCTTATTATGAGAAATTCTGAAATTATCATTTTGCTGGCTTTTGAAGGCAAAAGAAACAATCACTGAATACCTGTAATTGAATCTTGATATTGTTTTCTTTCTTTTTCGGAGAATTATGCATTTACTTATTGATTCCTCAAATGATGTTTTAATTGTTTCAAGACTATAAAGAGTTATAGTCTTGAAAACTTTAACTGTTTGGGGATTTGTTGAGCTTTTCACTGCTATAAACTATAAAACGTTTAATTTTTTCCTCATTAATGTACAAGAAATACATTTGTTTGGCTGGCCAATTGGCCGAGTTTAGTATATGTGTGATATAAACAAGTATATTATAGAAGAAGACAGATAAAGGTGATAAAACATTTGTGAAAGCAACCTTCCTGGAATACGCACCTACTTGCCATTTTATTTGAAACATTTCCTCAAGAACTGGGCTCAAACACATGGGAGTTTAAGGGACAGAACAGTACTCCAAGCTCAAGTATCAGAATAATGATGATGATGATCTCTAAGATAACTGAACTCTCAGTAGGAGACAGGCCTTTGGCTCATCTCAGTTCTGTGCATGAATTTTCTCATTTAATGCAATAATCTATGAGGTGGACTCAATTATTAGTTTTCTTTTATATGTAAATAAACTGAGGTTCCGCTAATTTAAATAACTTGCCCACAATCACACAGCACTGAGTAGCAGAGTAGGAATTCCATTCAAGTTGCTTTGACTCCAAAACCTATGCTCATTCCCTCTTCACTGTGCTGCCTATCCCAACCCACAGAGAGGTGGAGAAGGGTGAAGTCAGAAGAGGAGCAATAGAAGCCACTTTCCTTACAGTCAATAAGCCATTTGGGGTGAGTTTGAATCAGATAAAAGTCTATAGCAAGATGACTTAATTATAAGTAATACTCTCCTGGCAGAGCCTGGGAGAAAAATACCTCATTAGATTACAAAATGATTTTTCTGTCTTGTCTTCCTATCAGACTTTCCAGTCTATGCTTCCCAGAAAGCAACAAAATAACACTAAGCATTTTGTCTCGTGAGCCCTCCCATGCCGTTCTTGGCTATGGTTTTCTGTACGGAAGGACTCTGTGACACTCCTATCCTCTTTTTTGATCAGTTCTCTTTGCCCACAATTTTTTTTTTTTTTAAACTAAAGAGTGTGAAAGGACTCATGGTTTACAGTTCTGTTGAGGTTTGGAGCTATCAGATTAAAGTTATTTTGATTAAAGACCTGATCTGTTCTTCTGGGTTGTATCTGTCCAGCAAATCTTCCTGGGGATACTATACTACACGGCAGTGTGGAAGAGACAGCAAAATGGCCATACTTGGGTTCTCTGGAAACCTCATACAACTATGGGGTATTCAGTGAGGTTGAAAATTAAAATTATCTTAGCTCCCTAATTATCAAGTAGTTTGTATTGATAATTTGGGTGTTTAAATGACAGAACTCCGGTCTACAAACCATATGGTGATGAGCACAGCCTAGGAAGGCTTTTAAAATGTGCCTTCAAAGTTGTTTCCTTATTTCTCTAATGTGTTGAGAATATAGATTTTACATTTAATCATATTTTGCTGTATTATGATCACACTTTGCAGAAGTAGAAACGGTCTTTGGCCTGTTAACATCAGAGAAAATTCTTTTGCTAGTGTTAGTAAAGGTGTTCTGGCATAGATTTTTTTAAATGGCATATTTAGATATATTATATATTTGGAGGTCTCAACTACTAACAGAATTATCTATTTCTTCCAAATCCTATTATTTGTTGCTTCTGAGAATCCTATAAATGGGCATCTGTTGATGGATCCCCTACAGTAATGAAAAGGATCAATAGTATTGTAAAGACTGCACCACTGGAAAGAATTATGTGCTATCTTTAAGTGAAAATTGAACAGTGCTTTAAAATAGCATCGCCATTTTTGATTATTTAACCAAAGCTGTCAATATTTCCCATGGAGCATGTTCCAGAAAGAGAACTTTTATAGTTACTTTATGGATCAAAACAGGAAATGCTCACTGTGTTCATGCTAGATTTAAACAAATTAATCCTAAACAAAATGACTTTATGCTATTTCTAAATATTTATCATTTTTCTGTTTCAGTCTATCTGTTCAAAGGATGTAATAAATTTTTTTAGCTGTGATTCGTTTTATCCTGGTAAAGAGCAGAAAAATAATTACTGCTAAAGTCCAACTGAAAGTCAGAAATACTTAATAACCTAAGTTAAAATAATTGCAGCTTTCTTTCACCAGCTTTAAGTTTATGATGCATATCGGTAAAAAGTCAGTGTTATTGATTCATCCCCAACTGTAGATTCAAAATGCTGACATGCTCAGATAGATTAGGTAGGGTAGTCACTATCTGGAAAAATCTCAGTGGAGTATTTTAATTCTTGATGACCTCAGATGTATGTTTTCCAAACAAGCAGAGTAGAACTCAGGTGAAATATTGGTTTATTGTTATACAATTTGCACATACCATAGGTCAAATGACATCTCTCAAATCTGATATGTCTCTAAGGAGGTTTTTAGTCATAATTCTGAATACTAGCACTAGAGGGAGATTTTACTGCATTAAATGTGCCTGCATCTTTAACTATAATCAACATACGCAGTTCTGAAATATTTCATAGCAAAGATTGCCTGAGATTTCCTCAGTGAAGATGAAGGCAAGACTCAATATAAATATTGCACATACATGTTAAAGTTTTGAAGGTTGTTTAATGTATAGTGCATGTGTGCAATAGTATCATTTAAAAATGTATTTCGCTTGTAATAAGTGTAACAGCCAGATAGATATTCTGCTGGGAAGCAGAGTCAAGCAATATGCCTTGTTATCTTCAAATTCCAGTGGTGGCTAATGACAATGGAAGTGATATAACAGCTCAGGGGGAGCCTCTCTGTTCCACTCCTGCTAAAATTGCCTGCGACTTTCCTAGGTTGTGATACCGTTAAGAGAAACCTCCTTCATGAGCCCATGAAAATTGCCCAAGAATACTCTAGCAAGAGTGAAATACTTGTGGGCAATTTAATAAGCTAATAGTATCTTCAAACTAATCTCTGCAAAGTATGATTTGTTGAAAGGCTAGATTTTTTTAGCTCAGTGGCTGTGAGGTGCAGAGCATCACGATCAGGCAACTGAGAGTAGGAGGGGATCCCTAAATATCGTCCCTCACAAACTGACTCATTGTGCACGGTTCTCTGGTTTCCCAAGAAGTGGGTAGGGGGGATAATTTGTGATTGGCTCAGAGTAATGGTCAAGAGGTGTACTGAAACAGAGGTTAGGAAATGTTAACAGCCATTTGTCTTTTAATTTTCTCTATTATGAAAACAGATGGCAGTTAAATGGAAGAACACCTGCCAGGGCTAACTCAAAGAGAAAACGTTTCTAGTGGCTAATACATTTCTCCTAATGTTTTAGGCCCTGACTATCTGCTGGAAGAATGGATAGCCACACACTTGGTCCAAGGCAAAACCAAAAACAGATAGTTTTATTCCTGGAGCTGTCTTACTTCCCCAGTTTTATTCCTGGAGCTGCCTTACTTCCCCTTTCTGAGATCCTTCCCCTCCTCCCTTTAGATCGCTTCCTGAAGAGCGAAGGAAGTCTGCAGCCCTCTGTTTACAGGCCCTCTGCAATCTGACCCAGTGGGGAGGATCACTCACTGGAGTTTTCCAAACCCACTGCTTTTAGCGAAAACTGACTCTCCTATTTCTTAGGATCCTATTTAATGACTGGCTGATATGATGATGAATTAATCCATGTTAAAGCATTAAACATTGATAGCAGATTAGTCCAAATGATATATACATTTTAACAGTGCTTATTCCAAATGAGTAAAGGGTTTGGAAATTCCAGCAATTTCTGCAAGACTAACAGGAAAATACTTTAAAACACAAAGTTCTAAAGTAGATTCCCTGAGGCTGGGCGTAGTTCTTCACGCTGGCAATCCCAGCACTTTGGGAGGCTGAGGTGGGCAGATCACTAGAGGTCAGGAGTTCGAGACCAGCCTGGTCAACATGGTGAAACCCCATCTCTACTAAAAATACAAAAATTAGCCGGAAATCACTGAACCCGGGAGGTGGAGGTTGCAGTGAGCCCAGATCACACCACTGCACTCCAGCCTGGATGACAGAGTGAGACTCCATCTCAGAAATAAATAAATAAAATAGATTCCCTCAAATCAACTCAACTATTCCACCTATCCTTCATTGGGTAGAGCTGGCTCCAGAAGACTTGGAAGTTGTCCAAGATCAAGAGGATGTTTCAAATATTTGAACAGAGCTTCACTTGTCCACCCCACATACCTGTTGCTGACTATAAATGTCATCTATTCCAGGAGGAACTGCCACATTGGCACTGTCAAAGACACGTTTACCTCCAGATTTGGTACTATAAAGATGAGCTAGTTCAGGCTCAGAGCCCAGGATGGGTATGTCTAACATATCGGCCACAGCTAAATCATCTCTGTGGAGGAGCCCGCTGACGATGTAGGCCTCTGTTCCTCGGATGAGATTTTTTATTCTTTTGATTGCCTTGGGACTGTACATCAGGTGAGTGGCCAGGCACATATGATGCTTCTGGGGGAAGATCATATTATTATTGTTAAAAAGTGTCCTTTTTTCTAGTCCATACACCTAATTTATAATGTTGCACATAATAAATACATTATTAATAGCAGGCTGGGTTATGACCTATCCTGTTGTTTAGCAGTTTAAATTGATAAAAGCTGTTGGGGTGAGGTTCCGTAATCGCTCACATCTTTAGTGTGTTGGAAATAGGCTCACTGGGAATAGAACTAATTACTACACATCTGTATTTATTTGATCCACGTGGAATTATCCTTCTGTCAGAAGGAAAAGAGGCTGGCGGCCTTTGGGTAATAGTGATTCATCTCTGCAACACTTCTGGCATGGTTTAACACTAAAGTGTCTGGAAAATCAATACAAAAAATGAAGAAAAAAGCCCCATAGCATTCTTTACTATATATATTCCTACTCTGGCAACTGTTTAAATGCTTGAGTAGAAAAAAGGCACTTGACCTGACACCCTCCTTCCAAAATTCTACTACTAAATCTGCTTCAGATAACATGCACTTTTATAATGATTATCATGGTTCTAGGCAACAACTCTGGAAAGGATTCACAAATAGAAAATAATTGAAAATTTCAGCAAGACTCAAATTCATTTTTCAGTGAAAACCTCTTTTTGTTTTATTTTTGACTAGTTAGACCCAGCTCAGCAATACATGTGACTGTCTTATTCTATTAAATAAATAATTCTAGCTAGTCTAATGGGGGCAGAGGAAACAGCTAGATGGTCAGCATACACCAAAACTAACACAATCATGTTTCTGCTTTCGAGAGGTGGGGAACAGATAAAAGTTAACACATAACTGAGACGGGGCAGAGAAGGGCCCTAAGGATCTGCCGAGCCCTCGAGAGGCATGCTGGTGGGGAGAGTTGGAAAGGCAAATACACATTCTCCTTGTGCCTCCGTTTCCTCATCTGTAAAATGAGAGTAATAATAGTATCTACCTCATAAGGATGCTGTAAGGATTAAATGAGATAATGTATGTAAATAACTTATTAACAGTGCCTTGGATACAATAAAGACTTAATGAATGTTAGCTGGTACTATTATTACGAAAGAGGTTGGGGTTGAGGTGAATTCTGAAGGATGGGTGAGATTTTATCAGGTGAAGATGGGCATGGGAAAGACATTACCTAAGGATAGAATAAAATAATCCAAGATTGTTTTCCTCCCTCTAGAGAAGAGGGCAGCATGGCACACAGGAAAGTGATGGGGCTTTAAAGTGAAACAGGTCTGGCTTTGAATCCAGCTCTGTCACTTATAAGCTCCATTAATGTAGGCAAGTAACTTAGACCCCCCCCCCGAGCTTGTTTCTTCACCTGTTAAATAAGAATAAAAATTACCCATTTGTTGGGGTTGCTCTAAGGCTTTTAAAATAAGATCACAAATGTAAAATTCCTAGTATAATACACAGCATTGATGCTCAACAAATGGTAATAATTATTTTTATAGAGAAAACCCTCTTAAAAATAAAGTCAGGTTAGGTGTCGTGGCTCACACCTGTAATCCCAGTACTTTGGGAGGCCATGGCGGGCAGATCACTTGAGCCCAGGACTTTGAGACCAGCCTGGGCAATGTGGCAAAACCCCCTATCTACAAAAAAATTAGCCAGGTACGTGGTGGTACACACCTGTGGTCCCAGCTACTCAAAGGCTGAGGCAGGAGAATCGCTTGAGCCAGGGAGATCAAGTCTGCAGTGAACCAAGATCATGCCACTGCACTCCGGCCTGTGTGACACAGTAAGACCCTGTCTCAAAAAAATAAAAAATAAAGTCATTAAAATGTTACACAATTAATATAATGTAAAAGTGCCAGAGTCTCAAGGGAGTTGAAGGGATTTTTATAGACTAGCATCTACTACCCCAATTCTAGTGAAAAATTGTCTACTTACTGCAGCATAAAAACATGGAGAAATGCTAAGTGATTGTTTCAAGGAATATCAGATGCACCAGTTTGCAGACTGTAGTGATTGTTTCAAGGAATATCAGATGCACCAGTTTGCAGATTGTCAGAGAGTATAATTCCTGATAATTCCTGAGTATAGGAGAAAGAGAACTGGACTGGGGAGAACACCTGCATTTCAGTCTGAATTTGTGACTTGCTAGGTGATTGAGAAAACTCAACCTTTCTGAGTCTGTTTCTCATATTCAAATGGGGGGTTGGATGAGAAGTCTCTAGGGTCCTTCCAGCTCTGAAATAACTTCCCTTTACAACAAGAGCTCTTTTGGACTTACTGCTTAATGGGTACAGAGTTTCTTCTTGGGATGATAAAAAGTTCTGAAATTGATAGTGGCAATGGTTGTACAACAATGTGAATGTACTTAATGCCACCAAACTGTACATTTAAAAATGGTTAAAATGGTAAATTTTGTGTTATATATAATTTACCACAATTTTAAAAGGCAAAAAACAGCTCCTCTGAGACGAGGATTTACATGATTTCCCCTATTGGGCCCTTCCTCCAGATTAGGTGTTCTATTCCAAGTTCCTTAGATCTACGCAATATGCCTTTTCTACCGTAATTTTAAATCCTTTTTTTTTTTTTTTTTGGTAGAAGCAGGGACAGAGTCTTACTCTGTCACCCAGGCTGGAGTGCAGCGGTGCAAACACAGCTCCCTGCAGCCTCGACCTCCCAGGCTCAAGCGATCCTCCCATCTTAGCCCCTCAAGCAGCTGGAACTATAGGCGTGTGCCACCATGCCCGGCTAAATTTTGTATTTTTTGTAGAGACCGAGTTTTGTCATGTTGCCTGACATGGCAGGCTAGGTCGCAAACTCCTGAGCTCAAGCGATCCACCTACCTTGGCCTCCCAAAATGCTGAGATTACAGGTGTGAGCCACTGCACCTGGCCTTAAATCCATTGAAAAAACATACTTCTGAGAATGCAGTTCTAGGAAACCCAATGTTCCATTTGACAATGGCCAGTGATAACACCTGGCAAGTTTGTGTTTTCCATCTGGTTAGTCACTGTCTTTCTTCCTTGTTTATTTCACTATTTTCTTTTTCCCGTAAATTATTCCAATGAAGACATGTAAAAAAATTGAACTAAATAGGTGACTTGAGTTACGATGTCTGTGGTGAGCTTTTCAGGGCACCCAGAAGAGGATTCCAAGGCAGCAATCTTTTCATGGTAAGTTCACAAGATCAAAGCCTTTGACGTGATCTCTCGTTTGATCCATATGACATTGAATCAATTAGCTATCCCTATTTTGGAGATGGGAAAATTAAGCCTCAAGTGATTTGCTCAGTCACACAGCTAGTAAACAGCAGAAGCAGGATTCAAACCCCGCTAACACAGTTGACATACCACTGCTGCCACAAGTTCCTTATTTTATCGAGTGAGTAGTAAAGACCTGGTGGGTTTTTGAGATGTGAAGGAGGATGGCAGATGCAGCAATAGAACCTAATGTTAACATTCTGAGCACATTTCCAGCCAGGATGGAGTTCCATCTCCTCTAGGTTTGCTTGTTTCTATTGGCAAGTACTCTACCCGACTCAGTATTATAGTCATCTGCGGGCATGCCCTAGACTCCAGGCAAGATGCTGCCACAGTATTGTGTTCTATATGTGTTTAATACAGATTTAAATGTGAATGAGTGATGGCAAAGGATGTATCACTAATCACAGGTCTTGTATGACCATTTGGAGAACATCAGTATCATCAGATCCAGGCAATGGATTGACACAGATGACAACATCTAAAATGTTTCTAGTTCCATTGAATTATAGCGACATTTAATTTATCACCACTGATTTTTTTTTGACCTGAGATAAAAGGTAGTTGTTTAGGATGTCTTCATAAACACTGAAATGTCTAAAAATAGACATAATGACTTTTATAAAGAGCACATTTTACCATTACAAATTCAAGAATCATATAGTAACTTGGAGAGATGTACAAACAGATTTTTGGCATGCTTTAAAAAATCTCATAGCCATCCATTTAAATGAAAATCAGCACTGATACAATTTCTCAAACCCATTAAAAACAAATGAAGCAATCACCAAACATGAACAATAACTGATTTGAAAGTAAGAATTTAATTTTTGCATTTTTAAAAAGTTGATTGCTTATGAGTAATTACTCAAATAATTTAAACTTGAGCTATGAGGAGAACTATTAAGTACTTAAAACCTTGCCTGTTTGTTTCTACTCATAAAGATGTAAATCAATACTATGTGCATCTGTGAGTGCCTGTCTCCTGCTTAGAAGCCAAATAGTGGACTAGCAAGGGTACAGTTCTCAGGTAATAGGATGATAGAGTTGAAGATGACTCTGAAATGATCTAATCCAGGATCTCATTTTATAGATGAGGACCAGAGGACCAGAGAGGTAAGGGGGCTTGCCCAAGGCCCCAGGTCATCCTGGAGCAAGGCAGTCATTCCAACTCATGATACTGCTCTGGGGTAGAGAGATTGTGGTTCACACTCTGGCCTTACTAGTAACCTTGGATTAGAAACAGAGTATTGGTTTCCTCAGCCATAAAGAGAGATGGATAAAAAGAGCTATCTTTCCATCTTGATGCATTATTCTGAGAATCAAATGAGAAACTGGGCTGGGCATGGTGGCTCATGCCTGTAACCCCAGCACTTTGGGAGGCCGAGGCAGGCGGATCACTTGAGGTCAGGAGTTCGAGACCAGCCTGGCCAACATAGTGAAACCCCGTCTCTACTAAAAATACAAAAATCAGCTGGGAGTGGTAGCACATGCCTGTAATCCCAGCGATTCAGGAGGCTGAGGCAGGAGAATTACTTGAACCTGGGAGGCGGAGGTTGCAGTCACCTGAGATTGCACCACTGCATTCCAGCCTGGGTGACAGAGTGAGACTCTGCCGCCTCAAAAAAAAAAAAAAAAAAAAAAAAAAGGAAAGAAAAGAAACTGTATGCTAAGAATTTGAAAAATGTTAGTTTTCTCACTTTTTTTTCTCCCCAATCTAGTGACCCTTCCCCATTCTATGCCTCTTTAATGTATATGGGCATTTCAGATGTGCAGAAACTCCTTACTAATAGCTAGCAGCCATTAGATCAATTTTCTGGCTGGAGAAAATCAGGAATTTAACTATACACTAATGGTAGTTCTTTTTCTTCCTTGCACCCTAATGTCCATAGTAACTGTGTCAGTGAGGCCAAGCAATAACTAGGAAGCACCAAAGAAATTCTTACATTGGTGGAGGATATTGGAAGGTTCCCAAGAATGTACGTAAGTGGCAGTGATTTGCCACTTGTCCTTTCTTTTGCTTCCCCAGCCCCTGTCCTTGCCTTCCTCTTTCACAGCTAAAAGTGCCAATGAAACAAAACTGAGCAGAGGGTTTTTAAAGGAATACTGAGGCGTCCAGTTATGAAAAAATAAAATGTCCATTTTGGTAGAAAAGAATAAATCCTGACAACAATTCAGTGAGTATCAGCAAAGTAGAAATGCTATCGAAACTCTCCCCAGTCCTGGCAAGCCTTTCCTTAGGTCCCTCCCCCAACCCCCCCTGTTTTTTTGGTCAAATCATGGTACATCTGAAGTGTTAACGGGTAGTCACCCACACATAGATGTTCCCTATGTATAGCATGCAATCACTTTGGCAACAGAGAGACAGTTGACTTTGGTGCATTTCAATTGTAAATGAAAACAGCTATCTTTAATTACACCAAAAAAGTCTCCTCAAAAATGCATAGTCCATTAGGTATTAAACTGTTATCTGGTTAACATGGAAAGTTCAAATTCTTGTTAAAATGTAGATAAATTCGTTTTAAGCCATCTTTTGTACTGCCTTATTCTAGAACGCTGCCTTTATCATTCCATGAATTTCCCAAAGGCTCTTGTCTAGGAATAGGATTCCACTCAGAATTCATTCCATTCACTAAAAAATCAGCACAATTAAAAAAAAAAAAAAAAAAAAAAAAAAACCTGAACATTTTTCATTAGGAACCATCTGATATGGTAAATCAAGCCAAATTCCCCTCAGGGGAAAAAAACATGGAGTACCTGTGTGGATCAGAAAAGAGAGGGCCTGGTCTAGTTCTGCTCCTAACTAGTTTTGTGACTGTGGGCAGGCCCAGCCTTTCTCTGCCTTAGTGTCCTCCACACAAAATTAAGAAAAGGAATGGTGCATGTTATAAATCCACCTACTTGATGGTACCACCTAGTAACTGGAATTAGGCTACGACTACAGAGAAACTGGGCAGGGGTAGCTCCACTGAGTCTGAAAGTTAAACTGGAATATTTATTTCCTACAGACCAACTAGTAGTCTAATCAGTAAAGCTGTTACACTTGCAATAATATTTCACTGATGTGTACCAGAGCATTGCAAGTTATAAAATTTCCAATTTAATTTTACTGCATCCCTGAAACCGTAGTAATTAGAAGACAAACTCACGGGGAAGATGTTTACAGCTTCAGGGGTGATAATTTTGATCCTGTCCTGCAGGTCACTTCTGTCCTCAAGGTTCCCCGATTTGACGGCTGCATGTAGACTTAGGATTTGTTTGTAATACAGCACTAACTCATCATTCATATGATGGGAGCAGATGTAGATGACATTCACATTGGCATCTAAAAACAACAGGCACAATGTTAATTACTGGTGTGAAGGTAAATGACATTATGAACTCTGGCATCCGACTGATGTTGTGCAGTTTAAAATAAAGAGCATATCCAAAACCCATGTTGAGGTTAATTTAGATTGCTTTTGTACCATCTGAGCAATCTAACTGGCTTTTTTACAGTTCGGCATTTCTCTAAAGAAAATATAAATAACACCACCACCAAAAAAAATAGATGCAATGATTCCTTCAGAAGGAGGGCTGTGAGATACCTTGGAAATGTACTTTCAAATAATACATAGGGATTTAGCCATACAACTCCCATTAACATCAACAGGAATTGCATACTGCTTTAAAAATTTATTCCATTAACTTCAGTAAATTATAAAACAGAGCTATTAACTTTACAAAGCTGATGAAATTGCAATTTCTTATTCTGTATGGACTTGACAGGGCCAATTCAGGGAATGTCCTGTTCAAATAAATGGTCTGATTATAATCATAGCAATGATTATTTCAGGAAACCAGCCCTTCCCCTGCTTGATTCCCAAAGAGGAGTATATTACTTAAAAAGCAGGTTTTGTGATTTTTGGTTTAAAGGTAACACTGCCTTAATTTAACTTTTCTCCTTCTTAAGATGTGCTTCTTACATGTAACATCACAAGAAACCCTAATTAAATATCCCATCCAAATGGAATAGTGAAATGAGAGTATCCACTCCATGCTGCAGAATATTTCAGGGAGTATGAATAGGAAATCAGCAGTCAATGAAGTCATTCATTTGTTCATCCATTCATTCACAAAATAGCTGACTGGTCTGTAGGGGCAAAGCCCTGGGCTAAACGTGGAGGGAAATACAGCAATCATTGTGGGCACGATGAAGCACGCAGACCAGGTACTTAAAGAAGTTCAGAGGAGGGAGCACTGTAAACGTTTTCTTAGGCAAGTAGGGCAAAGAGGGGATTTTAAGATTCCTCTGATTGGTTTGGCAGAGTATATATACAGAGCATAGACTGATTAAATTCTAGGTATTTAACCTTTCTAAGCATTCATTTCTTCATCTGTAAAAAGGGGAATACAACCACCTGGGGCGTATTGTTTTAGACACTATTAAATGAGTGAAGATATAGAAAGTATATGGTGCAGCATCTGGCACATAGTAAGTGCTCAAGAAACAGCACGGGTGTGTGAATGTGCTCCTGGCCCACCCTGACTAGGCTGGCCAGGCCAACAGTGACACCCCAGCTGCCCCCACACCTACGTTCCTTTTTTTTTTTGAGACAGAGTCTCGCTGTGTCTCTCAGGCTGGAGTGCGGTGGCGTGATCTCGGCTCACTGCAAGCTCCGCCTCCCGGGTTCACGCCTTTCTCCTGCCTCAGCCTCCCGAGTAGCTGGGACTACAGGCGCCCACAACCACGCCCGGCTACTTTTTTGTATTTTTAGTAGAGACGGGGTTTCACCGTGTTAGCCAGGATGGTCTCAATCTCCTGACCCCGTGATCTGCCCGCCTCGGCCTCCCAAAGTGCTGGGATTACAGGCGTGAGCCACTGCGCCCGGCTCCCTACGTTCCTTTTGATCAGTGCCTCAAGATTTAACATGAAGTAGTGTCCTCTGTGTTCTATCCTATTGTTTCCAATCTATTAATCTTGTCTCTCCAAGCTCCTTAAAGGCAATGTTTGTACTATTTCTTATATTCCCCCAAGCCCTGGCACAGTGTGGAATATGTAGGAGTCACTCAATAAACACTTGTGAACTGACTGAAGGGATTATGGAGAGATTTGCAAAGTTGAGAAAGTCTTTTATGCCTAGACGCAAGGCATACAAGAGAAATCTCCCTCTCCAGAGACCTAGAAGGGGTGTTTTCTGCACTGGCGCAGTGCTAGGCCCACAGCAGGTGCTGCATACATGTGAATATTTAGGTGGCTCCCATTTAATTTTGAAGCATAAACCTCAAAATAAATTAACTGAGAAGACAGTAAGTAAATAACTTGCATCCAATTGCTGAATCATCAAATTAGTCATCCGAAGTCTTGTGTTTTGAAGAAGAGACTAGCGTCTAACGAAATTACAATAGAGGTTTTAAAAATCAAATGAATGAGTTTTTTTAAGTATGAAAGAATAGGGCAGAAAAACAACAAAAATAGCTTACAGACTGTAGCAGACGAAAAGCAAATTTTTTCTTGGGAAGAAATTTCTAGGTTACAAATGATAAAAGGAATCATGTTGCCAATTTCACCTTTCCTGTTCATTTCTGGCAAAGGAATACATATCACCAACTCTAATATTCAGTATTAATGGGTTTTATCATGGCTTAATTTTACACATGTTCAAAATTAACTGACAGGTAATTTTGGAAAGGAATTGATACGAAGATGAAGCTTTCTTTGATTGCTAGTCAGTAATCAGTCACTTTCTTGCTGAACTCATCTAGGAACTAGCCATTGGGGTCTCCACCTGAGAACCATGAATTCACAGACAATATCTAGTGACCAGCCTTACCAGTGTGACTGGATTATCTTTGTTTCCCCTGAATAAGAAAGAAAAACCATAAGGGATAATTATTTATTCTTCCATGAAATTATTACTTATTTTTCTAGTTTATTCACATTTTTATTTCACAAGAAAGTACTTTTTTTCATCTATTTCTAAACTTTCATTACTCCTCTTGAAGACATTTTATGATTGCACTGCTATATCATAAAGACTATGTACCAAGAAAAAGGCATTTGGCTCATAATCTCTCAGAAATGTTCATATAAGCAAAATATTCCATTGCAGGTAGAGATAGAGTGAATTATTGAGTTGTTTAAAATAGAAGCCTAATACTTTCAAGTCTTTTCCAATAATGAGAATCTTTTATAAAGAAATTATTTGGTGATGGCTTGTACTATATATAGAAAGGGATATAAAAAGCTGAAGAAAAAAATTAATTCAAATAAATTACAGCAAAGTCTGCCCTACGCTAAACTTCAGTGGTTTCCATCTAGTCAGGTTTTTAGTTGAAATAGCTTAATACTAACAAGTCAATCTTAAGTCATTAAAAAAATTTTTTGTAATGCTGAAAAACAATCTTAGTGCCTAGATAATAGATTAAAGCAATTATGATTATTATTTTAGGAGACTGTAAATTTCTAGTACTGATGTATTTTTTGCTACCAAATGGCATTTATAAAATAATAATGATGCTGAAATATATATGAATAATGTAAAGTATGTCATTCCAGGGAGCCAGCTAAGTTGGTCCTTCATCATTTAAAAGTCTTCCTTGTTTTTCTTAAATAAGGGCCAAAGAAATTGCATTTTAACAAAACAAAGAACTTCTTATTTGATGACTAATAAAAATCTAATTTTTATGTAACAACCTTGAATTTTTGGCAAGTATCTCACAAACAGATTCAATGTTATTGCTTAGCTTTTGCAACCTATATTCTTAGAGCCTAATCTGAACCCGGGCCTTGAATAGTGTCAACCAAAGCTGTCACATTCAGGCATCCTTCCTGCCTGGCTCCAGATGGGTGCCTGACTAAGAACTGACCAAACCAGTATCAGAACTTGACTTTCACAAAGATGCACACATCACTCAATCAAGGTCTGTATTTCCAAAAATTCCCTCCATTAGGCACTTCATGTTTTCTAATAACAAGATGCTCTATATTTAAATAAAACCTTCTTTTAAAATTCTATCTTCATTTTCCCCTCTTTCTTCTTATGAAAACACAATGCTTCATTTCTGATACCACCTTTCACTCATTCCCCAGATATTATAAGAGACAAGACTGACACGAATGTAAAATTTTGATTTCACTCACTGCAAGATTCAGTAAATAAAGAAGATTTTTGGTTTACAGGAGAGAAATTCTGATCTAAACCTGTAGCAAAGAGAATCTAGAAAACTGTCCAAGTAAATTGGTTAAAATGTCATTTTTTAATTCAAGCTGATTTTACTACAAATCTGTTTTTTAAAATAAAACATTGAATTGCCCTGTAAGTAGATTAAAAATCTGAGCTTTTTCCTTGTAGAGGGAAAAAATAATCAAAAAACAAACAAACAAACAAATAAAACATTTTATCAACATTCACTGATAAACATTCCAAAGAGTCACTTGTGTAAAACTGTTGACTGTACCTAAGATGTCACACAGCCTCCCCAGCTGCATGTTCTGCTGTGTGTTGAAATCGGCAATATGTTCTCTCACAGGCTGGGAATACCCTAAAAGGCAAACAAGGTGTCAGAACGCAGAAAGAGCAAGTCAATATAGCAACATGGCACAAGAGAATTTCAAAATGTCACAGTCCATATTTCCAGGAAAACATTTTCTCTGAAGCATCTTACAGAAACAACCCAATCCCGAAGAATGAGGTGCTTGTTTCTCGGGGGAATTAAACATTATTCTGGAAGATGTGCTAAGCAACATACTCTGTAACAGAGGGGTTCACATTTTCTAATACCAACAAGGCTGCTAAGAATCAAGATGACAAAACATGGAGAAAATTTCTGACATGCAATGTGAATGTTTACAAGGATGCGTAAGAAAATTATGCTCAGGTTAAAAAAATATTGTTTTGGCTTCTTAATGTGAGCTTCCCATGTGGTATTTTGAAAATGTGTTCCAGAATCATTCTTAAGTGACACACAGATTTCAGATAAATCCCCTGCTGTCAGGAATACATATTTAAATAATTCATATACTAAAGAAATCAACTTCTGCTCACAGTCAAAAGAACTTTTAACCTTCAAAGGGCAAGAAGAGCTAATGCAGTTACTTTGTCAGTACTAATAAAAGTCCTGCAGTTTGCCTTCATTTCCACTGGAAACAGAGCAGAAGGGAAAACACATATGGATTACTATTGTCCAAAAATCTCTCACAAAAGAAACAACAGTGGAAACACTTTCTGCTGATATTTCAGGTCATTAAAAAAAAGTGAATCAAAACATAAACTTAAAAAGCATGCGTACTCACAAGCAGGTATAATTGCTTATATGAAATTCAACAACTGTAGGGGTAACTCTTTTTCTTCATAAAATTGCTTTTCACATTTTGAAGAGATGCTTCAATGCCTCCTTGTGGTTAGTGAGCCCAAACACATGTTTCAAGTTAAACTGCTCTAGATAAAGTGATTTTATATACCACAGCTTCAAGATGTGACACACATTTCCTTTTCAGCATAAGGAAAACTATGGCAATTCAGGCAATGGGGCTTCAGACCAAATGAACTCTGATAATTGACTTTGCTTTGATGTCAGTGTTTAAACACTAGACAACGTCTGGAAATTAAATGACTTTACAATCATCTAAAAGTCTCTCTTTGCTTTGCATCTGGACTTAAGAATTAAAGAGAGAGGCAGAAGGACAAATGAGCTGTTCGAATCATTTTTGAAAAATTATTAATCTCTCAAATAATTTAGAGAACCATTCCACATATAAAAGCTAATATAGGCAGTTACAACTCCAATGTCTTTATGTGTGACTGCAATATCATACCTTGGGATTTTGTATATGTATAATTTTATCTATATTCAAATAAATGTTTAGAAAGATGTATTGTGGATAACATATAGCAAGAGTATAAAAAGGCAGGAAAATGCCTAAAGAATAAAGTGTGATTAAGAGAAGTGCCTGAGAGCATTCCATGACTGCATTGCCTTTCAAAAGTAAAGATAAAAGCAGTATAATATGTCTCATTAAGATGATGTCCAATTTAAAATATAAAAGATGTCTGATCACTTTGTTGCCACATATGCAGCATGTGAGTGAATAAGTCTGTGTTCCATTCCACTGTTTGAAGTCAGTTTTCCAACAAATTACTTGGGAACTCTGTTACCACTGATCAAGAATGCATATAAAATGTCTACATAGAATATACCCATTTTAAAGAAGTGTATGCTAATCTTGGAACATTGTTACAGAGAATCATATGCAGTTACAGATATGAAAACATCTTGTAAGCTGTAAAGTGCTTTATAAACACAAGGTATTTTAATGTTACAAGGTATGGGTGTTTCCAAAACATATAACAACAACAACAAACTCTGTGACAAGCAACAGACCATTCTACATGGAGGAGATACAATGCAATGTACAATGACATCAGCAGAGCAGAAGTTGGGAGTCACTATATTTTTTTAGTCAGACTTGTTTTGTTTTATACATCCATAAAGTACATGTGTTGACAGGTGAAAAGATTTCATCAATGTTGGTAGCATACACTAAATATAACAGTGACTTAACCAGGAAACTATCAACAAGGATGTCGTGGTTTGCGGGAGTTCAGTAGACATGCCCAGGGCGATGAGACACTATACTTTGGAATATAATCTACAATGACATGGTTTCTTCCAGAGTCTGATTAGGAACACTGAGGGAGTTTTGAGAGACCATTTCCTCAATCCTGTCATATTATAGATAAGGAAACTCAAGGTAAGTGTCTTGTCTCTTGTCCAAGGTCACATAAACCTACCAATTATTATACAGTTTAGATACTACATATTAGCTCTTGTAAGAAATTTAGTTATAGAAAATAAAAGACTCTCCAAGTGTGAGCAGAGAAGAACTCCAGAAGGGACAAAGAGCTTTGGCCTCTTTTCTCACTTTTATTTTCAGTTGTTGTGGTAGGCAGAATAATGGCTGTTCAAAAATGTCCGAGTTCTAATACCCATAACCAGTGAATATATTGGATTACATGACAAAGAAGAAAAACAGTTGCTAATGGAATTAAGGTTGCTATCAACCGACCTTAAAATCAAGAGATTATCCTGGATTGTCTGGCTGGACCAGGTGTAATTGTCAGAGTCCTTAGAAGTGGGAGAGGGAAGCAGAAGAGAAGAGTTGCTAGGTCTCTACTGAGGCAATAAGGTCCTCATCATCATGCGTTATATGCCTGACCACCCTTTTCTAAAGTTCTTAGTCTCCCTTCACTGTCATTCTCTTGCACCTGTTCTTCACCACCCTTTTCTCATGTTGTCACTACATATTTCTTTGCTTGGTTGTTTACTTTGTTGTCCATCTCTTCTTTTATCTGCACCACTCTAGCTCCTGCAACCAGACTCATAGCTACGTTAGAGCAGGCACTTGTGAAATCTCCAGTCAAATAAATGAATGAAACATGTGTGAAGCCCATACTCAAATAATCTTTTTAATTCTTTTTTTTTTTTTTTTTTTTTTTGACAGGGTATCATTCTGTTGCCCAGGCTGGAGTGCAGTGGTGCGATCTCAACTCACTGCAGCCTCAACCTCCTGGGCTCAAGTGATCCTCTCACCTCAGCCTCTCAATTAGGTGAGACTACTGGTGCACACCACCACATCTGGTTAATTTTTGTAGTTTTTGTAGAGCCAGGGTTTCACCATGTTGCCCAGGCTGCTTTCAAATTCCTGGGCTAAAGTGATCCACCCACCTCAGCCTCCCAAAGTGCTGGTATTATAGGGGTGAGCCACCATGTCCAGCCTGTCTTTTAAATTCTTAGCCCTTTCTCCTGTGTGTTCTCATCACTCCTTCTTTCAACTCTCCTAAAATTGGGTTCTCTAAGCTGGAGAACTTCTGGAGAATTCAAAGAGTGGTAAGTGGGATTTGTAGCTTTTTCCAGGTCCTCATTAGCACAGAATACAACACTAGCAGAAAGAGGCACTCTCTCTTCCTCATCACTGTAGAAAGGATCACAGCCTCTTTTCTCATGGCCATTCTCACTTCCTGCAAAATATTCCTATGGCCATTCTCACTTCCTGCAAAATATTCCTAGTTTGATAGAGAGTTCCACCTTTTCTCAAATAAGTAGTTGTGAAATATTATTGTCTCTACATCAAAGAAGGTTACCTGAGAGCTGCCTCTCTGAAGTTATTCATCTACTACTTCTGGTCCTCCATTGAACCAAGGTTGCTCATCAAGGGTTACTGGCAATCATTTCTCCATCTTCATTTCTACCTTCACTGCCTTTCCCAGTCCCTTTCTGCATAAACATCTATCAGATCCAGCAAACCAGCTCTGCTAGGATTGGCTTTTCTTTCACAGTAACCACAGAAATCTAAGAACATGAGCAAGGTCACGCTGAGTGACTGAGCCCCCTTGGCACTGGTGCATGCCTCTGTGACACGCCCGTTGTTGCAGCAGATCACACGTTCTTGAATACTCGGCTTCTTACCCTGTGGTTGACTCCTAGTTTCTTTTGTCTCCCAAGTCCTATTTCTTATAATGGTACTCAAGGCAGAGAAGAGGTTACCAACAGACTCCTGATTACCAAGTAGTAGCTGTTTATCTCATCACCCTGGCCTGGGATGGTAGTCATTCATGCCTCAGTTTGGTGGTCTGGAGGAGTAGTTCTCAACCTTTTCCTCATTTTGAAACTCGTGATCAGTGATGTTCAATGCATCACACCCTCCCAGCAGCATACTCAGGCTTACTTCATCCCTTTCTCTTCTACTCAAGAGAGTACACTGGATGAAAGATGAAGAAAAGTGACATTGATACAGAGATAATCTGGAATTGCTCCAATTCATAAGAAAACTTTGGTATTCTAATGGTAGAAAAATAAGAGGACACGTGATATATTCACAAATGATTGCACATCAGCATCTTGTAATAATAGAGAACTATGATCTAGACACTGTGGTTGTAATCAGGTTTTAATTACTTATGCAAGTGTGAAAGCACAAGATACTAGAGAGCAAGAAGATGGGATCCCAAAAGATGGCAAGAAACAGCTCTATCTGGGTTATTTATTTAGTATATCCATTGTCAGTTAGATTAAAATAAAACTGATAGTTGTTTTTTGGGGGCTATTGAAGGGGATTAGGGAATTTTGTTATAAAGACGTAGAAAACGTAGAAGTACCTTTGTTGAGTTTTGAAAACATCCTCAAACCAAATGGGACAAATGGATTCACCTTCAAAAAAGTAAGGAAGTTCTCTTGTTTAAACTTTTGTCAGTGGTTAGCACAGCATTGCATGTAACGAAAGCCAGTTGTATTAGTCCATTTTCACACTGCTATAAAGAACTACTTGGCCAGGCGTGGTGGCTCACGCTTGTAATCCCAACACTTTGGGAGGCTGAGGTGGGCGGATCACCTGAGGTTGGGAGTTCGAGACCAGCCTGACCAACATGGAGAAACCCTAACTCTACTAAAAATACAAAATTAGCTCGGTGTAGTGGTGCGTGCCTATAATCCCAACTACTCAGGAGGCTGAGGCAGGAGAATTGTGTGAACCCAGGAGGCGGAGGTTGCGGTGAGCTGAGATCATGCCATTGCACTCCAGCCTGGGCAACAAGAGCAAAACTCTATCTCAAAAAAAAAACAAAAACAAAAACAAAACAAAACTGCCTGAGACTGGGTAATTTATGAAGAAAAAAGGTTTAATTGACTCACAGTTCCACATGGCTGGAGAGGCTTCAGAAGACTTACAATCATGGCGGAAGGTGAAGGGGAAACAAAGACCTTCTTCACATGGTGGCAGGAGAGAGACAGTGAGCGAGGGGGGAAGTGCCACACTTTAAAACTATCGGCTCTTGGAGAACTCACTCACTACCATAAGAAAAGCAAGGGGAATACAAGCCCCTGTAATACAATCGTCTCCTACCAGGCCCCTCCTCCAACATGTGGGGATTACAATTCAAAATGAGATTGGGTGGGGACACAGAACCAAACCATGTCAGCAGTGATTCTCAAATTGTGATCCGGGGACCCTAGCGGATACTGAGAACCTTTCAGGGAGTCTGCAGGGTCAAAACTATTTTCAAAATTATACTAAGATGTTCTTTGCCTTTTTCAATCTTGTTCTCTTACAAGTTACAAAAGACAAAAAGTTTATTAATATGATTGTAGATTCCACATTGCAGCTAACACTTAGAATTACCATTGTTGAGTTTAGTATAAAGTCAAAGAAGAATACACACAACTATCTGAAAAGGCTATAAAATATACAAATTATTCTTCCATTTTCCAAATACTTATCTGTGTAGGGCTGGATTTTCTTCATGTGTGTCAACCAAAACAACATATTGCAACAGATTGAATACAGAAGCAGATATGAGAATCCAACCATGTTCTATTAATTTTTCAGACCTGTCAGACAGTCCTACCCTTCTCACTAATTTCTTTTGTTTTAGAAAATAATTATGTTTCAAAAATATGTTATTTAGGTTAGTGTTGGTAGTGGGCTTATTATTGTTATTTTAAAAGAAGTTAATAAACATTTTAAAAATTATTCTGTTTTAATTTCAAATACAGTTGATAATGACAGATATAACCCACTTAAACCAATGTTCTTTAGGGTCTTCAATAATCATGATGAGTGTAAAGGGGTCCTGAGAACCACTGAACAAGCCTTTTAATATTTTTTATGAGTGTAAAGGATTTTATCTTTTATAGTGAAAAATTCCTTTTACAGCATATCCTAATATTAATAGATCTCATGAAAAGCCTGTAAGCTGGAGTCACCTGATACCTAGTTCAATGTTGTTTCCATATTTCATGGTACAACATCATATAGCTCAAGACCAATTGGATAATTTCATATTACAAGATCATGGGACCAACTCTGATCTAACCAGTATCAATGAGTGTTGATTTGGATACATGGGTGAATACAAATATGTGTTGGTTTGGGCTATAAAACATTTTTAAAGTTTAAGTGTACTTTGTTCCTGATTCTGAAAGATCTGGATATTTCTGGGAAATACTCACAAAGATCTGGATATTTCTGGGAAATGCTGTCTGGGAAGTCTTGGCAGTATACCTATCCCAAGAATCTAGTATGGCAACACCATAGTTAAACTATGGATTCTATACTACTTGCCAAAATATATGTTGAAGACTGCAAAGATTTTATCGAAAGTCCAGATTTTCTAGCCTGAGGTGGAAGGAACAACATCTATCCTGTCTTTGAGTTGTTAACTCAAAAGTAAAAAGCAGCACTGAACTGGGTATCAGGTGACTCCAGCTCATAGCAGAGAAAGTTGAAAGGTGCCAATATGCGTGGAGGCATAGCAAAAAGTGATTGCAGATCTAACGCCCTTGGCTGCCATCCTCCACTCTGCCCCTGTTCACAAATGTAGGTGAGCTCAAGCTTTTATCTCTTGGCAGAAAAGCATGGAGTTAGGAAGCAAGAGTCTCATAAGCATTTGGGACTTTCTCAGTTCAGCGTATGATTGGTTGCACACAAAAGTAAGTTTCCCTATCCTTTCTTGTAGGCTTCTGTGAAAGTGCAGACGAGCTAGAAAATGTTGTATTTCATGAACTTCATAATACCAGGATCCACAATTTTTATCGAATGAATAATCTGAAGACCACTACTTGTTTTAACCCCAAGAATAATAACTTGCTAAAATAGGGCACAGAGGGAAAATATGAAACTGAACTATATACATTCTTTTTAGTCATCCATGTTAAAGGTGGAGGAGAAGTGAGAGTGAAACTCATCCCTGGGGGTTTAATTGGCTGGCAGTGGCTTCATATACTGCTCACAGCAGCAGAGCCCCATACTTGGCACGTCTCATTTCATGTCAATATATTTTAAAAAGCAACTGAGCTTACACGTAGCACCAAGCGATGTGCTGCAATAAAGAAGCACAGGGGTTAAATTAAAAGTGGAGGAAATACTTGGCCAAAGAAACTGGGAGCAAAATTAGTCTGTAGGCTTTATTTAGACACCTGGTTTTTCTAGAGGAATTAGGATTCTGCAGGTTCTTTCTCATTTGACTGATAGATTTTGCTTAAAATAGACCCTAATATTTTATTCCTGTTATGAACCACTGTAGATTATTTTGTTATAATTATATTTCATTAATAAAAATGATAAAATATGTAATATCCAATTAAGAGATCAGCCTATAAACTCTGAAAAATGTTTCTCTATCATCTTATAAAATTACAAGGCAAATCAGGTTTTTTTTGACAGAAGCATTCTACTTCTCTTGTGGATTAAAAATAGCTAAAATTTTTGTTATATCTAGGAATACTATCTGAAATACATAACAATTAATCAAGCTTCATAAGTCCTCCTTTCTTTTTTTCTTTTTCTTTCTTTTTTTTTTTTTTTTTTTTTTTTGAGATGGAGTCTTGCTCTGTCACCAGGCTGGAGTGCAATGGTGTGATCTTGGCTCACTGCAACCTCCGCCTCCCAGGTTCAAGCGATTCTCCTGCTTCAGCCTCCCAAGTAGCTGGGACTACAGGTGCACACCACCACGCCCAGCTAATTTTCATATTTTCAGTAGAGATGGGGTTTCACCATGTTGGCCAGGATGGTCTTGATTTCTTGACCTCGTGATCTGCCTGCCTTGGCCTCCTGAAGGGCTGGGATTACAGGCGTGAGCCATCGCGCCCAGCCCAAGTCCTCCTTTCAAAGAGGTTACTCCGCAATGTTTAATTGTCTTACTGTTCATATTACCAAGCCATAGATTTTAAAATACTTTATAAATTATTTTGTGGTCAAAAACCTTATGCAAGGCCATCCTTTCTGTGATCACCAGTTTGGAAAATGCAATTATTCCCATGTGTGCAAAACTACATAAATAACCAAATGCATACAACTACAATATATTATGCCGTTATCAGCTACTTAGCTTTCATTTGAAGGGTTCAAACAAGTTAGCGCAGCCCCAGTTGGCTAGCAGCATGGTGTGATTATGTGTAGAGCTAATTCTACAGCAAATTTCCTATGGAAAGAGAAAAAGAGGACAAGGCTGCAACTTGTGTTAAATGCCTGAACCAGAGAATCCTACCAACTGATTTTCACTAGTGAATCTGTCTCAACTCTGGAAATGAAATTACTAGATTGAATAGATTAGTTTTCTTGCAGTACATTTAGAGAAAAAATTGCTTCACTTTCATCCACTTCTATTTTTATGAATTGTATAGGTAAGTCCCTGGTGCATGAGACAAAGAAGTTTGTGGCATCTAGCTGAAATCTTCTTTAAGGACTCCCAGGGATGTGGTACACAAAAAAGGGTACCCTATATCCTTAAAAATATACACATAGCTCGAGAATTCTATCTGTGGAACACATAGGAGATGACAGCTTGTTGTTACTTAATTTAATGTCCACAAGTCATTTTTATAAAATCCAAAGCACGGCCGCGATCCCAGCACTTTGGGAGGCTGAGGCGGGTGGATCATTTGAGGTCAGGGGTTCAAGACCAGCCTGGCCAACATGGTGAAAACCCGTCTCTACTAAAAATACAAAAATTAGCCAGGCGTGGTGGTACATGCCTGTAATCCCAGCTACTCAGGAGGCCGAGGCAGGAGAATTGCTTGAACCCAGGAGGCGGATGTTGCAGGGAGCCGAGATAGCACCACTGCACTCCAGCCTGGGTGACAGAGTGAGACTCTGTCTCAAAAAAAAAAAAAAAAAAAAAAATCCAAAACATATTGTAGAAACAACTACTATATGATCAAAGCCCAGGTATTATTCTCTTTTGAAAGTGTGCAATTAGTCTTGTAAAATGCTCAGTTGAGAAAAACTCTGAGCTTGTTCTTATCTCTTAGAAATTACACAATTAGCAGTTTTTCTTTACAATGGGTATCATGTTGGCAACAAACAAAAATTGCTACATTAGGGAAGACCTTCATATTTATTATATATTTATTTAAACTGAATATGTGTAATCCAGAAGAAAACTAGTTTTAATATCATATTTAAAATAATGTTTTCTATTTCTAGATTCTTTGGCCAGATTATTCTCCCACTTAATTTATTTTATTTTATTAATTTTTTTAGAGACAGTGTCTCTGTCACCCAGGCTGGAATGCAGAGGGATGATCATAGCTCACTGTAATCTCAAACTCCTGGGTTCAAGTGATCTTCCCGCCTTAGCCTTCCCAGCAGGACTACAGGCCTGCGCCACCATGCCTGGCCAATTTTTGAAATTTTTTTAAACAGGGTCTCACTATGTTGTTCAGTCTAGTCTTGAACTGCTGGCCTCAAGCAATCCTCCCAAAGTGCTGGGAACTCCCACTTAATTTATATTCAGTAAGCTCTTTTGAAATTTTAAGATAGATTCACTCAAATTTTTTTTATTACCCAGTTTACATAATGCTTACTTTCAAATTTTTCCTTCTTTGGAGACTCTTTTGTATCAAGCTTCTCTGCAGAGCAGACTGCATGGAAGTTTTTAGGAGGGTCAGAGGTGGGAGTGTAGGAGTAAAGAAGTTTGTGTCTATCACATCTTTGTGCTAAGCAACTTTGCAAAGTGGGGGCCCTGTATAGAGAAAGCAAAACAAAATTTCCCATATAATATCAGGTCTGGTCCACAATTAGTTGCAGAAGCAAAGGCTCTTGCACCTTATTCGAAGGGCTCAAGTCAACTAATTGGGTCTGCAATTAGCCTCTTTGGTTGCAATCAATTACAAGTGCAATTTCTGTGTGTGAAATAATCTTGTGTGTACAAGTAGTCTCACCAAAACAAAAGCCCAACTTAGAATGAAATTCACATCTGTCTTATCTCACTTAGATCCTAAGAAACAAATTTCTTTCATGAGCCATGAAGAAGACCAAAACTAAAAGGCTCTGTGCAATGCAAGTATTTTCTTAACTTTCTGTAAGTACTTAGATCTAAGTACTCCAGAATCTAGAAAAGATTGCCTTATTTTATTATTGATATTTTACTAATTTAAAAATAATTATATTTGTATAATAATTTAAATGTTTTTTTTCTTTTCATATTACTGTTCAAATGTGTTATGTTTCTACACTACACATAAGTACACAAACTGGTTATACTCACATATGAATATGAATAAATTGCAATCCAGAATTCTATTACAACAGATCACTTAATGCATTGCTCTACTTAAAAGACTTTAACAAAGAGCTAATATGGATGTAACAAAGAGATTCAATGGGTTGTGCTGCTTGTCAAAACTCTAGCAAGTCAGCTTAGGAAATCTGACCTCACCAAGGAAGTTTAACACACTAGTGAGATGCAAAACCAAACAAAACAAAATAAGGAAGCAAACAAATCCCAAACATGTTAACAGTAGCTCATGTTTTAAAAGAAACTCCAATGCAAATTTCTGAAATTCCCAATGTCATTTTGGCATACCTTTTTTTACCAGTGTGTTTCAGACAACAGCTTTTAAGTTCCCCAATTCATACATGTAATTAAATAATTACATTAGTGCTAATTAACATGAAACTGCAGATTATTTAAGCGCAAAAAACACTATTCAACTTCTTAATTATTCTTGTTCACACAGCATTTCCTTTTGCTCAGGCGCCCTAGGTGCAAATAAAGCATCCCATCTGCTCGTAATTAGAACTAAATAATTTCAGAGAATGTAGCTTATCATTTTGACTGCACATTTGATTAAAACCAGTGTACAAGCAATATCCTGGCTTATTGGCGTAACAGCAACAACACATACAAGCCTGTATTCTTCTATCATTAAAGAAGATCGAAAACATTATCTGTTATTTCAGGGGGAAAAATACAACTTTTTAGTTCATTTCATACAGATGAAAGCGAATTACAGCAAATCACCTCTCCACTGAATAGCAGCCCCCACATAATGACTTTATTTGCTTAATCCCCAAATTAAACGCCGTTTCGAGCGAGGGCCCTGTGTTATTACTCTCATCATGTCGAGAACATTTTCCTGCCGAGACCAATTTGAATAAAACAAGGGGCCTTCCTTGAACTCAATCAAGGAGCCATAATGTGGTGGGTAATAGAGGTTGCTGATAGATTTGCAGGCAAAAGTGTTATACCTAATGATGGGATATGGATAATAGTCCTCCTGGAGGTCCTGATGCGATTCCAGTTGGCTGCCAGATGCTAAAAATCAAGAAGAGCATTGATCAGTGACAGGAAGCTGTAGTGGATTCATCTAGTCAAACTTCAGCTGTTTTTCCACTGTACAGTTAAGCCAGGCATAAATTATATTAATTGATTTAATTACATACTTAAAACATCTTCCCCAATTAATTTAATTAGGTGGCTACATGATGCTACTGGCAGGGGAAGATTAGAGGCAGCTCACTTAATTAACAGAATATGAATAAAAAAAAGAGAAAGCAAACATAAATGAAATTGTGAGCACTAATTAAAAGGCTGTCTGCAAACTTAAATACTTTCTGACAAAGTGGTGACAGCAATGTAGACAAGAGAGGATCTTTTTTTTCTGAGCAAATTAAAGTGCCAGAAGGTATATATAGGGAGAAAAAGTAATGCAGTTAAAACATTGATTTTCTGACAGAACTACCACAGTCAAAGTAAAGGGACTTTTTTTTTTCCTATAGAAAAATTGCAACAGATTTTGCAGGCACGAAAGCCAGATTCCTGATTAGGGCTAAAATATGATGCACAAACAATTGTGGGGTTTGTGCATCATACATTGAGGGGAGAGAAAGGCGAGGGAGTCTGAGGCGAGGAGGGTAGTTGGAAACAGAAAGGGAAGATAAAGAGACAACTTATTGCAACCGCTCAAGCACGAAATGTTTAGAAAAAGAAGTCTGCCATAACAGCTGGCAGCCTTGTGCACCTTGGCTCGAATGCGGAAATTCTCCAGGTGTCTCTGACGTGATTCCTTTAGTATCTTCTTTAGTCGAGTCTTATGGCAATGTAATAGCCAAGCAATGGCAATCACACCTGATGCCCACTTCTGCTGGCGATAAATGAGGAAGAATTTTCTTGCTTTGTAGCATTTCCATGTGGCTTGGATCTTCATGGCAGCCTCCAAATTTCCATCTTGGCCCTTGTACCTTTGCCCTGGAAGATTTATCAGCATTTGGACATGAGCTGGGTCCTCTAACACTGACAGAAGATCATATCTGGTAAGTTTATTCTTCAGCTCAAACTCTGGAAGGAGGGCCACCAAATTATTCCCTTTTATTTTGACTTCTGGTATTGCATAGTTCCTGAGAAACTTCTCAACGTGTTCCAAGAGAGAAAAAATACCTCCCCAAGCTAAGCTAAAATGTTCCTTGAATGCTAAGAAGTCTGGGGCTGTATTGTCTATGACACCATCATAAATTAAAAAGTCATAATCCCACAGTGATTTCCGGGCTCTCGAAGGTGGTGTCACTTTCACGGCCTGTGGAAAAAAAGGAATATATTTCAGAAGTGAAAGGTATTATGATCTCCTTTAAGTGAGTGGTCAAGACACA
Organism: Theropithecus gelada; assembly: GCF_003255815.1. Lineage (NCBI taxonomy): Eukaryota > Metazoa > Chordata > Mammalia > Primates > Cercopithecidae > Theropithecus > Theropithecus gelada. The sequence goes on along the minus strand of NC_037674.1, from coordinate 42,960,732 downwards.
CACTACCACATTATCATTTAGCATTCAATGGTGGGAAGATATGAATCCTAGTACTGATTTAACACACACATATCATAATATGAAGGTCTGGCTAGTATATATCATTAAAACTCATTACCAGATGGATATCTTAGAGATCACTCAAATCTATTAACATTTTTATAAAAGTGTTATAAAATTGTTCAAGGAAACTGGTCATAAAAAGTTACACATTTAGTTTACTTTGATACAGTCACCTGACCCCCAATCTCTGTGATTTAATTTTTACACATGCACGCATGGTCTGAGAAGCGTGTTGCTGATTCCGTGATCATAACTTATCCACCAGTCTGAAAAACAGGGTGAAGCCTTTCTTTGCATTCCTTTGGATAACTTCAAATGTGCCCGTTAAAAGTTGTTTCTGACTTCATAAAAGAACATCACTTTTTAGCATTTTATAGTCCTTCTGTCATCTTCTCTTAATATCCAGAAGTCATTTTTACAAGGAACATTATGTTATATGTTATCACCTTTGTCATTCTTAGGGTTCTCTTGACATGTGTTCTTTTATTCTTAAGTCTGGTATCTTCTTAGGAACATATCTGGGGCTGTCCCAGGTGGATTAGAATCACAAATCTGACAACAAAACCAAGGGAGCATTTGCTTTTCATTTTGTTCCCATCTGTATTGACATTTTAAGCTACGAAAATACTTTTATTTGTATTTGGCAAATTTCTAAGAATCGGATGCTGAGCAATTTTTTTTGTTCTTTACACTTCCTATGTTAAAAATAATAAATGCTATTTAAAAAATCAAATCAGAGGTTGTTTAGATGACAATAGCAATACATGTCACCCTCCCTTAACAAAAAGGAAAGGGAAATTGTGTTGTGTCAATGTCCACTCTGTATCCACTACATTTCAATTCTCAGAACCTATTCTACTGAAGACATAGACACTCTGCTCATGATGTACATGTTCCTAATGGCTTGGAGGGGTTGGGGGAGACGGAGCATACAGATTTTCAGACCCTGAGTTCTCGTCAGTAAACCCGGTATTAGTTTACTGTGATAATTGTTTCTTCTTGCTTAGGGATGTAAGGAATAGATTGTTTTCAATATGTCAGCGTTCTCAGATGTATAAGCCCATCTTTACCAAACTGTAGGGTTATAATTACTCTTTGCATTTTGAAGAGTTTTCAAAAAACCCAAAAGAAAAAAAACCCCAGCAATTTATCCATAACGATTATGCCACAGCACTGAGTAGAGTATTATTACATCAGATTATTCACGCATTTTCTTTTCTCCGGTCCTGGGGGGCGGAATAATTAATTAGACTGCCATCTCAAGTAAAAATGCTGAAAAACAAGTGTTAAGTCCAAAAGTGCACATTTCCTTTTACTTTAGAAGCACGCTTTAAACAGCAGTGAGCTTTTTGTGTACTTTTAACCTGAGTTGTTATAAGGCATAAAAATGAGGGAAAAAGTCTTCTTGCCAAGCTTCTATCCCTTTCTGATCTAATCAGGGTGCCAGAAGAGAATGCAAGCTACTTGGTAGATGAAAATAAATTCCTTCTCTTGGATGGGCAAGAGAAAGTTGGAGAAGTAATGCCTCCTTCAGTAGCCACCAGTGCTGGCAGGAGAGGCTGCCACTCCTGGTGGAAAACAAGTGGCACATGTTCCAACAGAAATGGCCTCTATGGCCACATTTCTTCCTCCCTTCAGGAACGGTCTCTGCTAGTAGGAATTAGAATTCAGAGAAGAATGACAGTGCTTCATCAGTGAGAAATAGCCATGCAAAATAATCACAGATGGATGTGTATGGAGCTGGTTCGTCCCGCCAGTCACGTGTGATGCAGTCAACAGGACTCTGAGACTTCTATAAGAAGCAAAGCTATGGATGGGAGATTTGCCAGAGAATCTTGTCTCCTTGGCAATACTCAAGTATTTCTGAAACTTCTTATATTCACAGTGAGACATGTGGAATTAGGGCCATCTATGAAAATGGGACAACCTTGGGAGAAGTTGAGAAAGGAGAGGACTCACATCTCTCTCAGACAGTGCCTTTCCATGGGGTGGATCTAGGGTTATGTACATCAGCAAATGCATTTTAGACCTTCTGAAAGAACAGGCTTGCATGGCAGTGGGAGCGAAATTTATCAGTGGCTGTTTTAGAACAAAGGGATGACACCTTTCTACCTTCTTGGAGGATATTCCAGCAAAGACCTGCTCTCAAAGGAAACACACTCCTGGACGTCAAACAGACCACTCAGGCACTGGGAAGCTATGGGTTTGCAGTCAGCTAAAGCATAACTGTAGTATATCTGTCACAGAGAACGCCACACTTGGGAGCACTTTAGACTTGGAGCAAGAAAAGACACGCCTCTCAAGAGAAAGGCTTCCCAAATTAAAGCCGTGCATCAGCATTGTGAGATCCATTGAGCAGGTAAAGACAAAGCTGCTTCAAAGCTGGCTAGGAATAAGAGCCCTGATTAAAGGTCACGCCATGCTTCAGGTTCGGGCTCCTTCTGTTATTCTTTATTATTTATCTCCGTGAACTTGTCCACTATTATTTGTTGGCTTTCTTTCTTCTTTCTTTCCTTTTTCTTTTCCCCTCCCTTCTTTCCTTCCTCCTTCCTCTCTTTCCTTCCTCCCTCCTTCCCTTCCTTCCTTCTTTTCCCTTCCCTCTCCTTTCTCTCTCTTTCTTTTTCCCTTCTTCCCTCTCCCTTTCCTTCCTTTTTAAAGACGTGCTGTAATCCCAATATGATATTACTGACTTTAAGGCATTTTTTTTTCCTTCTAGCCAAGAAGGATTTCTGTCAAAACACTGTATTCTCACCTGGTCCTTCTTGGGTCACAATCATACCTTTGCAAGATGCCTGTATTTACTAACTGGCCCACACAAAGTCCAAACCTGTGGCCTAATTATTAGCATCTTGCTCTAACTAACTAGCTGGGAAATGTTCTTCGTTTGCAAAGTGTAATCGCTAATCAGATAACTTTGAGAGTTTCTGGAGTAGTTCTTTAGGCAAAATTCTAAATCCAAAACAAAAAACAGGAAAGCAGGATGATGATTACATATGTTAGTAGGTCACAGATGTTAAGCAAAAAAGATAGACCCAGTGTTGCATTCTGAAATTCAGAAATACTAGCTGGGTGTGGTGGTGCACACCTGTAGTCCCAGCTACTTGGAAGGCCGAGGTGAGAGGATCGCTTGAGCCCAAGAGTTTGAGGCTGCAGTGAGCTATAATCACACCACTGCACTCCAGCCTGGGTGACAGATTGAGACCCTGTCTCTCAAATAAATAAATAAATAAAATTTAGAAATAACCACTACAAAGAAAATCACATTTCTAAGACAAATGTCTTTATGAAAAATGTTCTTTTCATTTATGTGGACAGTATGTGGGTGTGGCGTTAAACTGGATCCATAATCGGATACAAGCAGGATCTCATAGTGGCAAATGGCCAAGTATTTGGGATAATACCACATGGATATCATCTTTAGAGAATGATAATCATTCCATTGCCTAGAAGGATAGACTAAATTCCTTCTGAAACTAAAAGCCAATGTTCAGTTTCTCAAATACCCAAACATATCCATTAGTAATTAGCCCAGGCAATTGCACTGTGTGAAAAAGAGTAAGTTCTTCCTGCACCTTATGGCTCTAAATGTGAGTTTGGATTTAGAATGTGAATGGAATGTCCCTCAGAGATGGAGTCCTTATTCTTTCCCAAAGACCAGGGATGCTATTTGTCTGACCCTGCTTTTAAATTGTGTTCAGGGTCCACAATGTGTTGAGCTTCCTATAGAATAAACATCAGGACCTCAGCTGGCTAGAACTGTTCAAAATATGTACATGATATTCAGAGAGAGTAGCTGACCTAATCAGGGGTCTGGAATTCAGCATAGTCACAGGCCTGAATTTTAGAGGACGAGGGAACTTGAAGGTCACTGGCCTTGCCTTTTTCTCAATAGGTTATTATGGGCCCAGGGAAATTAGCCTTGGCCTTAAGTCCAACTAACCTGGGTTCAAATCCAAGCTTTGCCAATATGTGCTACATACTCTTGGGCAAGTTACTACACCCTCTGAACCTAAATTTTCCTTATCTGTAAAAATGAGAGGTCCCTGCAGAGCTGCTGTGATGATTACAGTATGTGTCAAGAACCTTTAACAGTGCCTTAACCCTAGTCAATGTGGTTTTTACTATAGAGAAGGAAACTGAGGCTCAGAGAGGTTAAATGACTTGCCCAAAATCACAAAGCTAGTTGGTGGATCTTCTTCATTTCCAAGACAGTATTTTTGTTACTATATGACAAAATTCTGTTCCTAAACAACCCAAATCCATATATAACCAAAGGAAGGAGAATAAGTGCTATAAGAAGTGTGTCTTTGCTACTCTTCCCTTTCCTTTCATCAGCCCCTCTTCCTTCCCATTGGGTGCTTTTTCTTCCACACCCTACCCCGTGCTGACCCCTGCCCCCATACCACCAGTGCCCACAGCCTAAACTGTCTAGAACTCTCCATATGGACCCTTACTAAGCTGTGCTCTTCTTAGCCTTCCTTCTACCACCTTGTATGTCAGAGCCAACCTGGCCTTGATCTGCTGGTTTTTTCTTTTGCTTTTTAAAAAACTGAATGATAATTATTATTTTTAGAGACAAGGTCTCCCTGTGTCATCCAGGCTGGAGTGCAGTGGTATGATCATAGCCCGCTGCAGCCTCAAACTCCTGGGCACAAGTGATCCTCCCACCTCAGCTTCCCGAGTAGGTGGAACTACCGGCACACATCATGACGCCCATCTAATTTCTGTACTTTTTTTTTTTTTTGGTAGAGATAGGGGTCTCGCTATCTTCCCCAGGCTGGTCTTGAACTCCTGGCCTCAAGCGATCCACCCACCCCAGCCTCCCAAAGTGCTGGGGTTACAGGCATGAGCCACTGCACTCAGCTCATTTTTTCTTATTTGATAGGCTGGAAAGCAATTTGTTAAACTAATTCCTATCAATGTGCTAATGAACATAACATGGTGTGGTGTATCGGAAGCAAGAAGACCCAGAATCTAGTCTGTTATCACCTTCCTCTGTGGCCTTGGGAAACCAATTCCGTGGGTTTCAGTTTCCATTAAGAGATCACTCAAGGCACTTCTAATTTTGATACCCTATGCCTCTCTGACTTAATGTGTCACCCCTCCAGGGGTATTGGTTTTTTAATAAACTTCTGGAGCCAGTAAAGCCATCAAATCAAAGGCAACTATCTCCAATGGCATCACTTTATGCACCATGAAAAAGACCTGGGGGATTTTTTTTTCCTATTCTATTTTTTAGATAGAAAACTCTTTCTAGTAACTCTGAAATCAAAATAGATGAACGGCTGCCCACACCACCTATTGGTAAAGGTGGTCATGAGAAGAGAACCCCAAAGAGTGATATTCCAGTATTCTGGGGTCTGCAAGTCAATGGCTCTCAGTTCTTAGTACCAAGAAATTGTCTAAGTAATCCGTAAGTGCCAATTAAAAGTGAAAGTCAGAGTCCTTAACCTTTACAAAGAATAAAAGGCAAAAACAGAACTCATCGAGCAGAGACATTTAAAAGAAGAGACTTGAGTGCAAAGGCCACTCAGATCAGCAGCAATTTTCTAGAAATAATTTCTGCAATTGCTTTGAAAGGTATCTTTATTCAAATGAGTCTTCCTGAACTCTGAAACACTTCCTGAGGAGAAAAATCCTTGTCCTTTGATGCATCCTCATGGAACAAAAACACACGATGGATCAAAATCTGGTTGAAGATCAAACAGAACAGAATCAAGAAGATTTTCTAAATAGATGGTCTATTTTCAGTCAAATGTGAAATTTCCTTCTACAGACACATTTCATTTTAATGCTGCATTGATTTCATCTTTTCTGTTATACCTCTAATATTCTCCAAGAAATTGGAGTCTCCACTGGGGACAATGATGATGGATGGGTTGAACCTGCTGGGGATGTGGACAGGAAGCCTGACAGGATGGGAATCAAAAGCAGCCTAGATTCCCAGATCTCTGAGCAAAGACACATCATCATTTTCTCGACATGTATAGGAAAAAGAGCAAGCCTCAAAAAGGACTGCTATTATCACCAAAGTAAAGCTTGACATTCCAATTTTCCTGAGAAAAATGTGGGTCTAGTAAGTTCCTTGATCACAGATCACTAAAGAATACTTGCAGAATTTCTACAGAGCTCTACCTTGTCATACTCTCTATACCTATATACGTGTTCTTGTTTTGTTTTTGAGACAGAGTCTTCCTCTGTTGCCCAGGCTGGAGTGCAGTGGTACAATCTCTGTTTGCTGCAACCTCTACCTCCCAGGTTCAAGTGATTTTCCTGCCTCAGCTTCCCAAGCAGCCAGGATTACAGGCATGCGGCACCACGCCCAGCTAATTTTTGTATTTTTAGTAGAGATAGGGTTTCACCATGTTGTCCAGGCTGGTCTTGAACTCCTGACCTCAAGTGATCTGCCGGCCACGACCTCCCAAAGTGCTGGGATTACAGGCGTGAGCCACCGCGCATGGCTTCTATACCTACATATGTATTCTGGTTTATTTTTCTTCATAGCACTTATCTCACTCTTTGATGTTATATTCAGTATCTGATTATTGCCTCTCTCACTAGAATATAAATCTCAAGAGGGCAAGGACTAGGTTTGCTTTGTTCATTGCTGTGTCCCCAGTGCCTATCTAGTACACTGCCTGGCACATGGTAAAGGTCAAAAAGGATTAGTTGAATGAATGAATGTATGAATGTATGAATGAATGAATGAAAGTATGAATGAATACTAAAATTTAAGCTTATAGCCAGTTGGACTGGGTTCACAGTACAAAGCTGTTCCATGTTCACACAAGTTATCTGCAAACTTGTAGCTTGAGTTTTGGAGCACTAATGCAAAGTTTGGCTACTGAGATACAAAAATGTCCATACCCTTCGATCAAGAAGTTCCACAGGCCAGGTGTGGTGGCTCATGCCTGTAATCCCAGCACTTTGGGAGGTCAAGGCAGGTGGATCGCTTGAGCCCAGGAGTTCAAGACCAGCCTGGGCAACATGGTAAAACCCCATCTCTACAAAGAAATGCAAAAAAAAAAAAAAAAAAAATAGCTGGGCGTGGTGGCACATGCCTATAGTCCCAGCGACTCAGGAGGGTGAGGTGGGAGGATTGCTTGAGCCCCGGCAGGTCAAGGCTGCAGTGAGCCACGATCATGCCACTGTACTCCAGACTAGGTGACAGAGAGAGACCGCATCTCAAAACAAAAACAACAACAATTGTTTATTAATAATGTAACATTTATAATTTAATGTCAAGCAATAGGATGAATAAGAAAATTATGGTATATCTTTAATAAAGAATATTATAAAGCCACTAAAAATGTTTTATGAATTTAAAATCATATATGTAAAGGTTTATGATAAATTGTTAGATGAAAAGAGTAAAATTACAGTTGAATATACAGTATAATACCAACAAAGAATATGCCAAAGTTTAAATAGTACCAAAGGATTGTGATATGGGGAAAAAATCCTTCTATACTTTTTTCTCTTTTCTGAATTTTCCAAATTTTCTATGAATGATCAGGTCACAATTTGATCAATGAAAGAGATAAAGTGAAAAAATAAAGGTTATCTTGTTGGCTGATAATTTAACCTTTTTTTCTGTTGTATATAAGTGAAATTATTAATTACATGTAATAAAAATGTTCAGTTAGACAATGCTATGAAGAGTAGTAAACACAATCCTTATAGTTTTTCTCGGTAATTACAAGAAAAATTGTTTTGCAAGAATTCCGAAAAAATTATTTGGCAAATAAAACTACATAATTTCAATTCATTTGGAAAGTTTAATGATGAAAATGCATAGGTGAGGATGGCAATTTCTAATGAATTACAGAAAATGGTAACTGTTTTTAAAAGATTCTACATGCAAATCAAAACCACAATGAGATACCATCTCAAACCAGTCAGAACGACCATTATAAAAGGTCAAAAAATAACAGATGCTGGTGAGGTTGCAGAGAAAAGGGAATGCTCATACACTGCCAGTGGGAATGTAAATTAGTTCAGCCATTGTAGAAAGCAGTTTAGTGACTTCTCAAAGAACTTAAAACAGAATTACCATTCGACCCAGCAATCCCATTATTGGGATATACCCAAAGGACTATAAATCATTCTACTGTAAAGACACATTCATGTGTTATGTTCACTGCAGCACTATTCACAATAGCAAAGACATGGAATCAATCTAAATTATCATCAACAGTAGACTGGTTAAAGACGATGTGGTACACATATACCATGGAATACTATGCAGCCACAGAAAAGAAAGAGGTCATGTTATTTGAAGCAACATGGATGGAGCTGGAGGCTATTATCCTAGGGAAAATAACACAGGAACAGAAAACCAAATACTGCATATTCTCACTTATAAGTGGGAACTAAACATTGAGTACACGTGGACACAAAGAAGGGAATGACACAGGGGCCTACTTGAGGGTGGAGGCTGGGAAGAGGGTGAGGATCCAAAAACGACCTATTGGGTACTATGCTTATTACCTGGGTGATGAAATAATCTGTACACCAAATCCCCATGACACACAACTTATTAATACCTATGTAACAAACCTGCATATGTACTTCTGAACCTAAAAGTTGAAAAAATAAAAATTAGGCTGGGCACGGTGGCTCACGCCTGTAATCCCAGCACTTTGGGAGGTTGAGGTGGGCAGATCATTTGAGGTCAGGAGTTCGAGACCAGCCTGACCAACACGGGGAAACGCCGTTTCTACTAAAAATAAATAAATAAATAAAAATTAGCTGGGTGTGGTGGTGCACACCTCTAGTCCTACTTACTTGGGAGGCTGAGGCAGGAGAATCACTTGAACTTAGGAGGCAGAGGTGGCAGTGAGCCGAGATTGTGCCACTGCACTCCAGCCTGGGTAAGAGAGCAAGACTCCATTAACAAAAAAATAAAAAAATAAAAAAATAAAAAAAAATCAAGGTTTGTTTTTTTTAAAAAAAATTCCAAAAGGTTTTTTTTTTTTTTTTTTTTTTTTTTTTCGTGTCTGGATTTTTCTTTTCTCTTCTTCCTTTAAGATGGTAAGTTAAATGAGGTTTTATGAGAGAAAATGAGTCTAAAAGAGAAAAAAATAGCTTTGGACTTGCTTTTGAATCTCATTTTGTATCACCAGGTTGCAGAGCTCTAATTCTCTTAAGACCTGCCCTCTCTCCAACCCTTTAGGGCAAGATAAGAAAGGAGACTAAACTGTTTTGGGAGCAAAGTGAACCAGGGAGGCACCCTGTGCCCTTTAAGAAGTAGGCTTATTCCCCCACCAGATATGACATGTTAAAGCCAAAACTGCCGCTAGATATCATCTAGTGGTTTTGAAAGCATACATTTTAAAGCCTCAAACATTTTGTTCAAATACTATATAGTTTGATGGTAAAGAGGTAAAATAGAAAACCCAGGTGTTGTGGCTATAGGGGCCTAGAGCCCCTCACTGATAGGAGCTTTTGCTTCTCTTCTTTCTCTTGGGCTGTGGGGTGAGGATTCCCTGGGGTTGTGGGGTGAGGATTCCCTGGGGTTGTAGGGTGAGGATATGGAAGCCCCTTAAAAATACTGATTGGATCCAATCTTCTTTGTATACAGATAGGGGGAAATGAGAGCAGATGGGGCAGTGATATGTTTAATGTCACACATATTGCCTGATTAAAATATTTCAGCTGACTCACCCATAAAATAATTACAGTTTTCTAATGAAAGGATCAGAAGTATATGTTGGGAAAATACTAAAGAAAGTAACAATTGAAAAGAATGACTAAGAGAAGTGAGATCCCAAATTTGAGATTACAATGTTATCACCCAAACCTATTCTTTCTACACCAAAATAAATTTTACAATGGAGGGATGGCTTGGGAAATAGGATTTTCTATTATATTTTTCTTCAATTTGCATTTTTTTAATTTGGAAATGTTTTGGAAAAGTTTTAAACACACAGAGAAGTATAGAGATTAATATAAAAAACTACCACGGACACATTTTTGTTTAATTTTTCGTCTTCTTTGCTGTATATATAAAAGTGTGTGTGTGTGTGTGTGTGTGGTGTGTGCATATATGTGTGTATGTTATATATATACAAAGTTAACATCCTCTCTGTATTTCTTTTCACTCTCCTTCCCCTTTCTCCCTGTTCCCAGAAGCAAACACACTCATGAATTTGGTCTGTACTCCTATAGTAGAATAAATATTTGTTTGCTTGTTTTATCCATAAAATAGATTTTTATTATCAAAATATAAATTAAAATTAAGTGAATCTTAACATAATTTTTATGCTTGCCTTAAATAAAAAGATGTATTTGCTGATAGGAAAATTTTAACAACCTCAAACCTTTGAACTAGATTCTTGAAAATAAAGATGCCTCAGATTTATCGAAATAACTATGACAAACTCTACTATCGTTTTTTATTTTATTCTTCGGATCCTGTGTAGAGCCTGAATGACTTAAACTTATTCAACTTCTTAAACTGGGTTTGGTTAACTGAGCTATATGATAGAAAAGGCTGTTAAAGTCGGAGCTGATGAAAGCAGACACAGCAACAAAGGTGATCACTGCTGTCTGTTATTGAAGGAAACAGTAAAGGACACAGAAACTGATTACCTGTATACATGATATTGAATAGAGAAAATATTACATTATATTAGTTAGGCAGAAATGTAATATATTTTGGAAATGTATTAAGTGTAATATGTTTCTGTAAAAAATGATTGAGATTTATAAAAATTTCCCCAATGCTTTGGGGCTCTGGTAGTTACATAGTCCAGTGTTGTATGCTGGCTCTGTCATTTACTAATTGGATGACTAATTGAATGATAATAGTGCCTACTGCACAGAAATCCTGTGAAAACTAAGTGAGATAATCCACTTAAGACATTAGGAACAGAGCCCGGCAAAGAGTAAGCACTCAGTACATGTTAGCTGCAAGTAGCAGTAGCAGCAGCAGTGGCAGCCGTAGTAACACTATTTGTGAGCAGTAGTAGTAGTATTTGAAAAACTGACCCATGTGGAAGCATTCATAACCTGGAACGTGCAGAGAGCACAAACTCTGGAGCTTCACTCTGTCAGCTGGATCCTTTGCACCCTTTTGCCAACTGAGTGGGCCTGGGGACAACTGCAGCACATAGGTTCTGCCTGCTATGAGGGTTCATTGGGTATGAAAGATGCTTAGTGCCATGCATGCAGGACATGCTCAGTCAACATTAGCAGTTACAAATATTCCAGATAAATAATGCCTTAGTGTTTGTAAACACATCCTGTTTTTAACCTGCAAATCAAGCTCACACTTTTCTCACAGTAAGACATCAAAGGAAGCAAGATGAAGGATCTAATTGCACTGATTAGTTTACTAAGGAGCAATCTGTCTAGGTACAGAGGGACTGTATATAATCATTGATGTAAATACAGCTCTATCTAGGCACAGCTCTGCAGGAATAAAATGTGACCCCAAAGGCGGGCTCTTTTTCCTTGAAAGCAGATGGCTAAGATCCCCGTGAAATTCTTACTGATAAGAAGATCACCAAGAAAGGGAGGCCTAGAAGATGCTCTTAATAATGGACCAATGAGTCATGATAACAAGTACTTTTCCAAAACACTTTCACACACATTAACGCATCTGATCCTTGCAGCAACCCTATGTGAAGGAAGGTATCGTCCTCATTTGTCAGAGGAGGAAAGTGAAGAGCAGAGAAGTAAAGTGACTTGCTCAAAGGAGAATCCGGTGCATTCCTACTTCAAGTTCAGGACTTTTATTACCCATGCATGACTTTCTGGAATGTTCCTTGCTGGCATGTACTTGCCATATTGTGGGGGCTATTTCGTTCTTCCAATATTTTTGTTACCTTAGTTGTTAGGATTAGCTTAACTCTAAATCCCATCTTTACTACAGCATACACGCAATATGCTGCATGTGTGTGTGCATCCTATATGCGTGCACACATACAAGCACGTGCTGGGGAACAACTGCATTTATTTTTCACATTTTATTTCTTTTTAAGTGTACTTTTAAAAGATGAAAATCTGTGATTGAGGTTGAAGATTGATGTGATTCAGCCAAATTTTAAGGATGCTAAGTCATTTGGACTGAAGCCTGAGAAGTAATTCAGTCCCAAAAGAAGGCAAAAAAGGGTTTTCACTTTAAATGAACCATGTTTTTTTAAAATTTTTTTCTCTGAAACCATGATCTAATTTCTTTTATAAAAGAAGAAGCGATATTTATTTCCAGAGTCCAGAGGCAGCAGACACGCCCTCTTAGCAGGGACTTTTACCGGGCTGGTCAGGGAGGGGGAGGTGGGATGGGACACCCAACACTTTTTCCATTTCTTCAGAGGGAAACTCAGATGTCCAAACAAATTTTAACAAACGCATTAAGAGGTTTATTTGGGTAAATGGCCCGTAGTGGCTTTTGCCCCAGAAAGGAGAAAGGAACAAGCGGGTAGATGATTTCTAGCAGGCAGGAAGTCCTGTGCGGTGTCACCATGAGCACCTCCAGCTGTACTAGTGCCATTGGAATAATAAATTTGATATGGTGGTGAAAAAAAAAAAAAAAAAAAGAAGCATGAACTTTTGTTGCCATCTCCAGCTGTCAAGCAGTCACCCATACTTTTGCCCTGCAGCAAAAGGAAGGGACATCAGGTGACAGACCCTAAATTAAAACTAGTCACACAAATTACAGACCTTCCTATCATGATGTCCTCTTGGCCTTCTGCTTTTCCCCTACAATGAAGAACGAGACACAGTTTAAATCAAAACGACTCTCATGGGCAATTTTACAAAACAAATAGAAGGCTCAGGGCCTCACTCCTTTCCCCACTTTCCCTGCTGGGTCAGCCTGTTCTCTCTTTCCACGCAGGCAGGAGCTAATAATTAGAAAGACCTTTCCCACACTGACAACAATGCTCTGTTTGCCAAGCCCCGTTTGCTTTGAAGAGTTTGACTAAGCAAATATTTACAAAAACAACTATAATCAGAAGCCAAGTCCCACTTCTAGGGGACACTAGTGTGGCACCACACTGCTTTGTGGTGGAGTCTGATCAAAGGTCTGTACTGGCTCTATCACGAGGCATGGCACACTGAAGTCCTTCTTCCTTTTAACTTCCATGCCCAGGACACTTCCCACAAAATATATGAAAAATTACATTTACCATTGAAGAGTCAGTTTAGAAATGCTGTACCAATCTCGGACCACAGGAAAAAGTCATTAAATATTACTGTTTCCAGCAGTCGGGGAGAGCTTTGTGAAGTCAATAGAGGAAATTAAAGCCAAGGCTCATTAGCATTCAGAAAATATGTCATTATTTAAAACTATTTTTTTGAGGTAAACCATTTACTGGCTACAACCTAGTCATAATATTTGTATTACCTGTAGATCTGTTATCTATAAAACTGTGGGACCTGAGCACTCCAACAGGGTGAGAATCAAAACAGGTGCCTCCGCCTGTTCCTATTATGCACATTAGCCCATGGCCTTCTCACAGCCTGTTAAACAGCTGAATTTGAAACAATAATGGTGCAGGCCAAACACTCGCCTGAAGGCCTGTCTGTCTTGGGATTTGGCCATTTACATTGATTTTCTTTACTCACATTTTTCATGAAACACAAATATTTGCCATGGCAACTGGGGTGTCACATGACATGCTGCTACATAAATAGCCTGGAAATCTCTTAAGGGGACACAGCCCACCAGTGCTGAAAATACAGTGAAACCTCTTGATGATTTCAGTATTGAAAGATGAAAGTCTGGGAAGAGCAGGTAGCAGTCTAGGATTAATTTCTCTTGTGCCACTCTTCAATTTCTCCTTTTTTCTTATGAGAGCAGCTGAAAACATGACCACTTTCCACATAAGGTAAGCCAGAAAAAGACAGCGCCAGCTCTCTCCTTTCTGTGGTGAAAAGTTTCAAAAATCACAAGTCTATCTGCAGCCCATAAACATAAGAAAGCAAGGTACAAAAGTCCAGCACATTGAAACTGGGGGACTCTCCATAAGAATGAATTAGATTGTACTGTGAGGAGTTAATGTTAAAGAATACAGAATTTGGCCCAGTGTGGTGGCTCATGCCCACAAACCCAGCATTTTGGGAGGCCAAGGCAGGTGGACCACTTGAGGCCAGGAGTTCGAGACTAGCCTGGCCAACATAGAGAAACCCTGTCTTCACTAAAAATACAAAAAATTAGCCGGGAGTGGTGGTACATGCCTGTAATCCCAGCTACTAGGGATGCTGAGGCATGAGAATCGCTTGAATCTGGGAGCCAGAGGTTGCAGTGAGCTGAGATTGCGCCAGCCTGGGTGACAGAGCAAGACTCCATCTCAAAAAAAAAAAAGAAAAAGAAAAAGAAAAGGAAGTGCCACATGATGATTAAAAAAAAAAAAAAAAAAAGGCCAGGCGTGGTGGCTCATGCCTATAATCCCAGCACTTTGGGAGGCCGAGGCAGATGGGTGACTTGAGGTCAGGAGTTTGAGACCAGCCTGGCCAAAATGGTGAAACCCCCCGTCTCCACTAAAAATACAAAAATTTGCCGGGCATGATGGTAGGCCCTGTAATCCCAGCTTCCTGGGAGTCTGAGACATGAGAATCACTTGAACCCAGGAGGCAGAGGTTGCAGTGAGTCGACATTGTGCCACTGCACTCCAGCCTGGGCGACAGAGTGAGACTCTGTCTCGAAATAATAATAATAATAATAATAATAATAATAATGCAGAATTCTTTCCCCTGCTTCATTAAGGTATTCTATATTTGAAGATCTTGCCTTTTTAAACTGTATTTAAAGACAAATGAAATACAGTAGAACCTCACAATAAGACATCCTATACCACACAAATTTGGATACAAAGCAATAGCTACTGGACTCCTGACCAGTTAGTATTAGAAGTTGACCCAGTCATTTAGTTAATCTTGCAATGATGCAACATGATTGAATTTTTTAGACTCCACCAATAACATTATGCTAGAGTTGACTTGTACAATTCCCCTTTTGAAAGTCAAATGCATACCAGCAACAGCTGAAATAGCACTTATTTCTAGGTTGAAGGTACAACTCAATAACATATGTAAATCACCAAAAATCTCACCGAAAATGTTGTAAATAAGAACAATTTTCTTTCTGTAGTGAGGAATATGAATACCTTTGAACTGTGTTTCTTGGGAAAGAACTTCACCTCTGCTGGAGGTGGCGGTGGTTCCCGAGGTACAGTGAAAGTGGCTGTGGATGAAGACAGTACATGTTATCTTTTCCAGAAGAAGAGGCTGAGTCACTGGTTGGATGCTATTGGGTTTGTACCTTGAAAGTCAAATGGCTCTGTCACCCACTGTGCACTCACTACCTTTCTTTCTGTATCATTCAGTGAAACAGCTATGATCACTGACTTCAAAAGGAAGCCAAGAGCATGGGAGGGCAACAGTTCTATTAGAATATAAGGTCAGCCTGCCTTATGCAAACTGCCTAGATAAAAGGGCAAATTTTAAAAGCAGGTACATTTCAAAAGCAGGCAAATTGGAGAGTAATATCTCTCTTATAGAATGCTTTGTTAGAAGATTTCTTTAAATAGCCAGATTCCCAGGTTCATGTAAAAGGTGATTTAACATAGCTACATATGGACTATTCTATTGTGTAAAAAAAAAGATTCTAAAAAATTTAAATGACTGAGGGAAGTGATACAAGTGAAAAGCATCATAAAGATTATTTTTGAAATTAGTTAAGTCTATAAGCAGCAACTTTTAGAGAACACACCTAGTCCACGGTTGAGGAAGAATGGGTCCACATGCTAGACAATGCTGTCTCAATCACATCTCTCCTACTGCCTGGCAGCAAACCTGACTGCCCTTTACCAAAAGCCCACGTCTGACATTCTCAGGGGAGAAGAATCCTTATAATACTCTTCCCAAGAAAGAGAACAAATAATTTATTTAAATGGTTAATTGAATAAAAGAAGTGAGGCTTCTTTCAGCTCAATTCCTTCAACTCAACCCCCTTTTCTGTCAGTTTTCTATAACAATCTTAGAAGGAATTGACAGATATTGATCAAAAACAGCACAGTAGTAAAGGATATCAATACATAATTTAGAATCTCACTTTGAGGACTTGGTTCTCTTAGATTGCCTCAACTGAGCTGCAAGGAATATCTTCAGCTCTTTTTTAAAAAGTAGGAAAAATTGCAGAGCCTTTTCAGTGAAACTCACCTTCACAAAAGGGATTTATTTGTTGCATTTGATCAACTCATTTTTACACTCCTCTGGTTTCCCTGGCTTCCGGCAAGCTTCCCTGTGACTTGAAGTCCTCACTCTCCCCTGGCCAGTAGTGTATGAAGACCCCATTTTAAGGCTATAGTTTTTGCCTTCAGTTCTATGCTCTCCTTCCCTGGTGTCCACTTTGGAGTTTGCTCTCCCACTTCTGAAGGTAAGTCCACATCCTGTGTTCAGCCTGCTTTGACTCCACAGATTCACCAGTAAAATTTGTTATTCCTATTGTCTGCAGACTCAGTACAATTTTTGTTTAGCTTTCAGGTTCTTCAGACAAGTGAGATTTATGGCTAAATTCTCATGTTCAAACAAAATAGCAGCTGAGAAATTTTCAAGTGGGCATAACTTTTAAAGGATTTTAGTAAAATTTTAATATAATTTGGTAGGATAAAGATCTCAAGGATAAGTAATTTCACATGGCTAATCCACAGTTAATGATATCAATAAGAATTTTCTTAGTTGTCTGCAGAAATGCTATCACTAAATTATAATTTCTTGTAGCCTTGGATTTTATGAGACACATGCATTTGAAGAATGTGTCTGCATGTTTACAAAACTGTATCCTAATGCACTGCCTATTTTGCTACTCAATTTCCTTGCTGGAAAAATCTGTTTGGTAAATTTTGCCAGAGTTAATGTAGAGGAAAAAATCCTTGTCTTTCTGGACAAACTTGTATGCTTCTGTGGTAGTTATTACTATTTTTTTTTTTTTGAGACGGAGTCTCTCTCTCTCGCCTGGGCTGGAGTGCAGTGGCATGATCTCGGCTCACTGCAAGCTCTGCCTCCCGGGTTCAAGCCATTCTCCTGCCTCAGCCTCCCGAGTAGCTGGGACTACAGGTGCCCGCCACCACATCCGGCTAATTTTTTTGTTGTATTTTTTGGTAGAGACGGGATTTCACCATGTTAGACAGGATGGTCTCAATCTCCTGACCTTGTGATCCGCCCGCCTTGGTCTCCCAAAGTGCTGGTATTACAGGCATGAGCCACCGCGCCCAGCCAGTTATTACTAATTTTAGAGCCCCAGTTTTTTCAGAGTGACAATATGCCCAACTCCTAGCATTGTCAGATTAGAAAAAAAATTGTTTTTAAAAGAACATGCAGTTAAATTTTAACAAGATAAACAATAAATAAATTTTTAGTATGCCTCAAATATTAAATATATATACTTAAATCCAACAAGGAAGAACAGAATTTCCGTGAAAGGATTAGAATAAGTATAACATCATTCTAAGTATTTATTTAGTATAAGTATGTCTATAATCCTAATGTTAGCTCTAACCCTATCCCTGGACATCCACTTTCCCAGCCTTTCTTGTAGCTAACAGTGAGCAGTGAAATGTAAGGGAAAGTTCACCCCAAGGCTTCTGGGAAGACACTGACACCACTGTTTTCCCCTTGATCTGGCCTGGAATGTGTATGTAAGGCCCAGGGCTGCAGAAACCATTTTATGGCCATGAGGTGGCAAGCATGAGGATGAAATTGAACCAAAGAGGGTAAAGTAGAAAGAACAGGGCTAATATCCAGAACCTACAAAGAACTCAAACAAATTTACAAGAAAAAAGCAAACAACCCCATCAAAAAGTAGGCAAAGGATATGAACAGACACTTCTCAAAAGAAGACATTCATACAGCCAACAGACACATGAACAAATGCTCATCATCACTCGCCATCAGAGAGATGCAAATCAAAACCACAATGAGATACCATCGCACACCAGTTAGAATGACAATCATTAAAAAAATCAGGAAATAACAGGTGCTGGAGAGGATGTGGAGAAATAGGAACACTTTTACACTGTTGGTGGGACTGTAAACTAGTTAAACCATTGTGGAAAACAGTGTGGCGATTCCTCAAGGATCTAGAACTAGAAATATCATTTGACCTAGCCATCCCATTACTGGGTATATACCCAAAGGATTATAAATCACGCTGCTATAAAGACACATGCACATGTATGTTTACTGCAGCACTATTCACAATAGCAAAGACTTGGAATCAACCCAAATGTCCATCAGTGACAGACTGAATTAAGAAAATGTGGCACATATATACCATGGAATACTATGCAGCCATAAAAAAGGATGAGTTTGTGTCCTTTGTAGGGACATGGATGCAGCTGGAAACCATCATTCTCAGCAAACTATCGCAAGGACAGAAAACCAAACACCGCATGTTCTCACTCATAGGTGGGAATTGAACAATGAGATCACTTGGACACAGGAAGGGGAACATCACACACCAGGGCCTATTGTGGGGAGGGGACAGGGAGGAGGGATAGCATTAGGAGATATACCTAATTTAAATGACGAGTTAATGGGTGCAGCACACCAACATGGCACATGTATACATATGTAACAAACCTGCACACTGTGCACATGTACCCTAGAACTTAAAGTATAATAATAAAACAAAACAAAATTAAAAAAAAGAACACCATGACAACCCTGCTGATCAATACCACCATCCCTAGGCGCCTCACTTCCCAATTTCTTGTGTATGAAACAAACTCCTCATTGTTTAGGCCACTGGTAGTTTTCTGATATTTATAATTATATGCATTCCTGACTGGTACTACCTGTTCCCTTCTCTTCCTCCTTCCCTCTTCTCTTCCTTCCATACTTTGTCTTATTGCATGTGCTAGGACCTCAGTACAAAAATGGTGGCAACAAAGAGCATCCTTGGCTTGTCTCTGCTTTTAATGGAGAAATAGAAAAGCAATGCTACAAAAGTTTCCCTAGTAGGAGTATTTTTTGCTCTAGGGCTTTGGTTGATAACAACAATCAGGTTCAGAAAATTCTCTTCTATTCTACTCCATCCAGAGGATTTCCCCTTATCATTAATGTTTAATAGTATTGAATGATTTCTTTTCCTTTGGTATATATTGAGATCATGAGGTTTTTTCTTTTTGAATATGTTAATATGGTGAACTATATTGCTAAATATTTCTGATGTTGAACTTTCCTTACATTTTTCCTTGATTATGATGAACACTTTAATGTTTATTCAGAATCTTTGCCTCTATGTTCCTAAATAAGATTGATCTATGTATATTTTTTCTTGTACTGTGCTTTTTCAATTTTGGTAGCAAAGTTATAATAGCTCCATAAAATCAGTTTACAAGCTTTTCCTCTTTTTTTTCCCCTATGGAATAGTATAAAAAGAATTAACTGACCTGTTAAGGTTGGTAAAACTTGCCTATAAAAGGCCTGAGGCCTTCTCCCCTCTGGCATATTAGAGTGTGTGAGTGTGTGTCTGTGTGTGTGTGTGTGTTTAAAAGACAGAGATTTTTGACTACCAGTTCAAATTATCTAATGATATTGTTTTAAGTTTGTTATTTTTTCTCAAGTTATTTTTGGTAGTTTACATTTTTCTAGGAAATTTTTCATTTCATATTTTAAAATGTATTGGCATAAAGTTACCCTACTATTTTTTTTAAAATTCTACTATATCTATAGTTAGTGAACTTTTTTCATTTTAATAGTGTTGACTTGTGCCTTCTATTTTTCCTCTCTTTATCATTATTGTCAGAGATCTGCCTGTTTTATGTTATTTTAAAGAAGCCAATTTTTGACTGGGTGCAGTGGCTCATGCCTGTAATCCCAGCATTTTGGGAGGGCAAGGTGGGCAGATTGCCTGAGTTCAGGAGTTTGAGACCACCCTGGGCAACATGGTAAAACCCTCTCTCTACTAAAATACAAAAAAATTGGCCAGGCGTGGTGGCACGCACCTGTAGTCCCAGCTACTCGGGAGGCTGAGGCACGAGAATCGCTTGAGCCCTGGAGGCAGAAATTGCAGTGAGCTGAGATCGTGCTATTGCACTCCAGCTTTGGCTACAGAGTGAGACTCTGTCTCAAAATAAATACATAAATAAATAAATAAAAATAAAAAGAAGCCAATTTTTAATTCTTTTGGGTCATTTTTGTTTTTACTTTCTTAATGTCTGCTTTTATTTTCATTATTTCCTTTCATTTTTTTTTCTAGTTTACTGCTTTTTTTTCTGTCTTCTTGTGCTTAATTAGGCTTAGGTCACTTATTATCAATTGCTCTTGTTTTCTTTTTTTTTTTTATTATTTTTTTGAGACGGAGTCTCACTTTGTCACTCAGGCTGGATTGCAGTGGCACGATCTCGCCTCACTGCAATCTCCGCCTCCAGGGTTCAAGTGATTCTCCTGCCTCAGCCTCCTGAGTAGCTGGGATTACAGGTGTGCACCACCACACCTGGCTAATTTTTGTATATTTAGTAGAGATGGGGTTTTACCAGTTTGGTCAGGCTGGTCTTGAACTCTTGACCTCATGATCTGCCCGCCTCAGCCTCCCAAAGTACTGGGATGTTCTTGTTTTCTATTAAATGCATATAAATAATGGATGAGATTGCTAAGAAGTGATGAAAGACATTAGTCTACAGATTCAAGAATCCCAATAAATACAAAGCAGGATAAATAAAAAGACCTATATGCCTAGATGCATCACAATGAACCTGTAGAACACCAAGGATAAAAAGAACTTATTTCAGCTAGAGAGGAAACAAAAGACAAATTGTTTTCATCCACAATTTTAGCCACTATTTACCACTGACTCCTCAATAGTCCACAGGCTCCTCAATAGCAGATATAATTGCTAGAAAACAATGAAATAATATATTGAATGTGCTGACAAGATAACTTTCAAAAGTCAGAACATAAACACATTTTGAGGCAAATAAAAGTTGACAGAGTTTACCACCAGTAGAAACAGGCTTGTACTAGTGGAAATTTAAAGAATATAATTTAGGGAGCTGGAAATGAATGCAGTATTGAAAGACTGAGATGCAAGAATGAATGAAGAGCAAAGACAGTGACAAATCTGTTGGCTAATATAACAAATATTGATTACATAAAAAACATTAACAATAATGTCTTGTGGGATTTTTTTAAAAGATACAACTAAAATACATAAGAAAAACAGATTCTACATCAGGAGGGAGATGGAGTTAAAATGTTCTGAGGTTTTTATATTGTTAAAGGAAAAAGTACAAATATTTATTAACTGTAGACTTTGATAAGTAATATATGCATGTGAAAATAACAAGCTAATTGCAATAAGAATAGAAAAGGAATGTATCAATTCTAAAATAATAGAGGAATAAAAGTATAATGAGGAAAAATAATCTATTCAAAAGAAGACAATAAAGGAAAGAAAATGAAATAGCAACAAAATAGGGCAGGGCACAAACAGAAATAGACTAGATGGAAGAAATACATCAAAATATATTAGTAATTAGAATAACTGTAAATGCAGTAAATGCTAAATGGATAATGATGGTCAGAATGAATTTTTTAAAATTCAGCTATATACTCTTTATAAAAGACAGACTTAAAACATATGGCTACAGAAAGATTAAAAGTTAAAAAAATGAGAAAAGATATACCAGGTTAACAATAACCAAAAGGAAGCTGAAGTGGCTATATTAACAGACAAAAAGCTATTTATGCTAAAAAGCAATTATAGAGATAATGAAGGAGAATGTGCAATGATAAAAATTCCTATTTACTAGGAAGATATAATAACTATAGTAAGAGTTGGCAAGGATGTGAATTCACAGAGTATCTTACACACTGAAGGTAGAAATGTAAATTGATGCAATGACTTTAAAAGACAATTTGGCATTACTTCCTAAAGTTGAATGTTCACCTACCCCATGACCTAGTCCACGTCTATTGACCAAGAAAAATACTTGTGCATACTCAGTAGGAAACGTGAAAAAATGAATGGCAGCACTGTTCACAATACCAAAGGCTGAAATCAACCCAGAAGTTCATCAACAGAAGACTGGATAAATTAACTATGGTCTATTCAAACTATCATCTTCAGCAAACTAACACAGAAACAGAAAACCAAACACTGCATGTTCTCACTCATAAGTGGGAGCTGAACAACGAGAACACGTGGACATAGGGAGGGGAACATCACACACCAGGGCCTGTTGGGGGGTTGGGGGAAGCAGGAGGGAGAGCATTAGGACAAATACCTAATGCATGCGGATCTTAAAACCTAAATGATGGGTTGATAGGTGCAGCAAACCACCATGGCACAAGTATACCTATGTAACAAACCTGCACGTTCAGCACATGTATCTCAGAACTTAAAGTAAAATAAACGAATAAACAAAAAAATGGAATATTCTACAGCAGCCAAAAGAAATGAATTCAGTGATGG
Organism: Theropithecus gelada; assembly: GCF_003255815.1. Classification (NCBI taxonomy): domain Eukaryota; kingdom Metazoa; phylum Chordata; class Mammalia; order Primates; family Cercopithecidae; genus Theropithecus; species Theropithecus gelada. Next base: position 42,938,246 of record NC_037674.1, on the reverse strand, counting down.
GTAGCATATCTACTTCAAGACTCTAATTCAGTATTTCAAGGAGGACCCTGGCATCTCTAGTTTGATGCATACAGGCCATCTCCTTAGAACTCCACTTCTCCAGCTTTGTGTACAGCTCCCTATGCTTTCCTTTCATGTCAAGAAGGTGTCCCTCCCCCGATATTCCTTCTAAAAGTCAGACTTACTGAGTTACTACTTACATACAGTAAAATTCACCCTTTTTAGTATAGTTTTATGAGTTTTGGCAAATGTGTAAGTCATATAACCATCACCACAATCAAGATATAAAACAATTCCAGGCCAGGTGCAGTGGCTCACACCTGTAATCCCAGCACTTTGGGAAGCTGAGGCAGGTGGATCACAAGGTCAGGAGATTGAGACCATCCTGGACAACATGGCAAAACTCCATCTCTACTAAAAATACAAAAAATTAGCCGGGTGTGGTGGCGGGCATCTGTAGTCCCAGCTACTTGGGAGGCTGAGGCAGGAGAATTGCTTGAACCTGGGAGGCGGAGGTTGTAGTGAGCCGAGATCACGCCACTGCACTCCAACCTGGGCGAAAGAGCAAGACTCCATTCTCAAACAAACAAACAATCAAACAAAAAAACAATTCCAATACCTGCCAAAATTCCTGCATGCCCCTTTACCATCAACTACTCTCTCCATCCCCAGGCAACTCTTGATCTGTTTTCTGTCTTCATTGTTTCATTTTCTAAAAATGTCATGTAAATAGAATCATGTAGTGTGTAGCAGGTTGAGTTTGGCTTCTTTCACTTTGCATAATGCATTTGGGATTCACCTTTATTGTTGCATGTATCAGCAATTAGTTCCTTTTTAGAGCAAGTTTTACTCCATTGTATGGATGTACCTCAATTCATCAGCTGAGAGACATCTAAATGGTTTCCAGTTTTTGGTGATTATGAATAAAGCAACATTCATATATTACAAACATTCATATACAGGTTTTTGTGTAAATATGTTTTCATTTATCTTGGGCAAATAGATAACTAGGAGTGATATTGCTGGGTAATACAGTAAATACATGTTTAACTCTATAAATATCTGCCAAACTGTTCTCCAAAGTGTTTGTACCATTTTGCATCCCCACCAGCAAGGAATGAGAGTTGCAGTTGTTCCATATCGTCATGTAGTGGTATCCCATTATGGTTTTAATTTGCATTTCTCTAATGACTAATGATGTTAAGCATGCTTTCACATATCTATTTACCATCCATATATCTCCTTTGGTAAAGTGTCTGTTCAAATCTTTTGTCTGTTATTGGGTTGTTTGTTTTCTTATTACTGAGTTTTAAAAGTTCTTTATATGTTCTGGATAAAAATACATGATCAGTTATTGTTTTAAAATATTAACTCTGAATCTATAGCTTGTCTTTTTTTTTTTTTTTTTTAAGATGGAGTCTCGCTCTTGTTACCCACGCTGGAGCAATGGCAAAATCTCAGCTCACTGCAACCTCTGCCTCCCAGATTCAAGCCTCAGCCTCCCGAGCAGCTGGGATTACAGGCACCCACCGCCTGGCTAATTTTTGTTTTTTTAGTAGAGATGGGGTTTCACCATTTTGGCCAGGCTGGTCTCAAACTCCTGACCTCAAGTGATCCACTCACCTCGGCCTCCCAAAGTGGTGGGATTACAGGCATGAGCCACTGTGCCTGGCCAATCTATAGCTTTTCTTTTCATTTTCTTAACACGGTGTTTCAAAGAGTAGAAGTGTTTAATTTTGATGAAGTCCAATGTATCCATTGTTTCATTTTATGGATTTTGCCTTTGGTGTGGTATGTAAGAAACTTTTGCCTAACTCAACAACACAAAAAATTTTCCCCTTTGTTTTCCAAAAGTTTTATAGTTTAGGCTGTATATTTAATTTTATAAACCATTTTGGGGCCGGGCGCGGTGGCTCAAGCCTGTAATCCCAGCACTTTGGGAGGCTGAGACCGGCGGATCACGAGGTCAGAAGATCTAGACCATCCTGGCTAACACGGTGAAACCCCGTCTCTACTAAAAAATACAAAACATTAGCCGGGCGAGGTGGCGGGCGCCTGTAGTCCCAGCTACTCGGGAGGCTGAGGCACAAGAATGGCGTAAACCCGGGAGGCGGAGCTTGCAGTGAGCTGAGATCCGGCCACTGCACTCCAGCCTGGGCAACAGAGCAAGACTCCGTCTCAAAAAAACAAAACAAAACAAAACAAAAACCATTTTGGGTTAATTTTTGTATGGTACAAGGAATGGGTTAAGGTTCCTTTTTTCCCTTTTATATAAATGTCCAGTTGTTCCAGCACAATTTGTTGAAAAAATTATGCCTTCTCCATTGAATTGCCCTTGCATCTTTGTTAAAAATGAATTGACCAAGTATGCATGGTTCTATTTCTGTACTCTTTATTCTGTTCTATTGATCTGTGTTTATCCTTTTGCCAATACCACACAGTCCTGATTACTGTAGCTTTATATTAACTCAGGTAACAGGAGTCCTCCAATGCTGTTTTCCTCTTTCAAAATTGTACTAACTATTGTAGCTCCTTGGCCTTTCCGCAAACTTTAGAATCAGCTTTTCAATATCTACAACAAATCTTACTGAGATCCTGATTGGGACTGCATTGAATTTATAGATCAATTTGGGGAAAATTAATTATAAAAATACTGAGTCTTCTAATCTATGAACATGGCTAATCTTCCTAATTTATTTAGGTCATCTTTTAATTTTTTTCATTAGTGTTTTATAGCATCCAGCATCCGTATGTTGCAAATATTTGTTAGCTTTATACCTAAGTATTTAATTGTTGGTGTTATGTTAACGGTATTTTTTTAATATTCAATTTCCAATTGTTCGTTTCTAACAAATTGAAATTAAATTTATTTTTGTATGTTAATCTTGTGTCCTCAAACCTTGCTGAACTCCCTTACTAGTTCAACTAGCTTTTGTGTGTGTGTGTGTGTGTGTGTGTGATGGCTTCTTTGAGAGTTTCTATGTAGTAATTATGCTCTTTGCAAAGAGAGTTTTATTTCTTCCTTTCCAATCTGCATGTCTTTTGTTTCTTTTTCTTACCTCACTGCATTGGCTAGGAACTTCAGTACAATGTTGAATAGAAGTGGTGAGAGTACACAACCATGTCTTGTTCCTGATCTTAGGTGAAAAGCATTCATTCAAAAACTATTATGATATTAGTTGTAGACATCTATCTGTTTGAGGAAGTTCCCGTGTATTCTTAATTTTCTTAGGGTTTTTGATATAAATGGATGTTGATTTATTTTAATTGAGATGGTTATATAGTTTTTCTTCTTCAGTCTATTCACATGGTGACTTATAATGATTGATATTTAAATGTTGAAACAGCCTTGCATTCCTAGGATAAACCCCACATGGTCATGATGTAATATGTATAAAATACATCATCTCTCTCTCTCTATAAATATATATATAAATACATATATCTATATATAAATATATATAAATGTAAATATATATATATGTAGAGAGAGAGCGCACATGCACTAGATTCAATTTGCTATATTTTGTGAAGGATTTTTGCCTCTATTTTCATAAAGAATACTGGGCTGTAGTTTTTTCTAAAGTCTTTGGTTGTGGTATCAGGGTGATGATAGCTTCATAAAATTATCTGGGAAGTGTTTCTCTCTATACTATTTTTCAGGAAGAATTTCTGTAACATTGGTAATATTTCTTTCTTAATTGTTTGGTAGAATTCACCAGTGATGCCATATGGTATCATTTTTTTTTTCTTATAATGTTTTTAAGTACTAAGTCAATTTCTTTAATAAATACAGGACTAATCAGGTTATCTATTTCTTCTGGAGTGAGCTTAGGTAGTATCTGTCTTTCAAAGAATTCGTCCATCAATATAAGCTGTCAAACTTATAGACATAAAGTTGTTTATAGTGTTCTCTTAGCATCCTTTAAATGTCTATAGGATTTGTAATGATGTCTCCTCTTTGGTTCCTGATATTGGTCATTTGTGCCTTCTCTCTTTTAATCTTGGTTAGTCTGTCTAGAGGCTTACCAATTTTTAAAAATGTTCCATGAAACACAGTTTGGTTTCGCTGAATTATTATTATTATTTTTTCCTATTTTCCATTTCACTGACTTCTATTTTCCATCCTCTGCTTGCTTGGGTATATGTGCTTTTCTTTTTTGGGTTTTTTAGAGTGGGAGCTTAGATCATTAATCTGAGATCTTCTTTTCTAATAAAAGTATTTAATGCTAAAAATTTTTCTTAAGCACTACTTTAGCTGCATCTTACAAATTTCAGTACACTGTGTGGTCATTCCCATTTAATTCAAAAAAATTTTTTTAATATCCCTGTGACTTCCTCTTTGATCCATGGGTTATTTAGAAGTGTGTTTTTGCATTTGGGGGATTTTCTACTTTTAAGTTTAATTCTGTTCAGGTCAGAGAACATAATGTGTAAGATTTTAACTATTCTAAATTTGTTAATATTTGTTTTATGGTCCAGAATATGGTCTATTTTGGTGAATGTTCCATGTACATTTGAAGTAAATGCATGTTCTGTTGTGTTTTAATGCTCTATAATGGTCTATATGGCCTATAATACTGTTACATTATAGTCTTCTATAGCAGGGGTCCCTAACCCACAGGCCACAGACCGGGTACTATGGCCCGTTAGGAACTGAGCTACACAACAGGAGGTGAGTGGCAGGTGAGCATTACCATCTGAATTCACACCTCCTGTCAGATCAGCAGCAGCATTAGATTTTCATAGGAACAAGAACCCTATTATGAACTGCACATATGAGGGATCTAGGTTGCTTGCTCTTTATGAGAATCTAATGCCTGATTATCTGAGGTGGAACAATTCCATCCTGAAACTATTCCTCCCCACCTCTTGTCTGTGGAAAAATTATTTCCCAGAAAACTGGTCCCTGTTGTCAAAAAGGTTGGGGAGTATAGTATTATTATGTTCTATGGTATTATTTTTTGGGGGGGGGGTTATTAGTTCTACTGATTATTGTGAGATATAATTCTGGATTTATTATTTCTGTTTTATTAATTTTTGCTTCATGTATTTTATATCTCTGTTTTTAAGTACATACACATTTAGGAATGTCTGTCTTCTTGCTGGATTGATCCTTTTATCATCAATGTACCTCTTTATTCCTATTAATGTGTCTTCATCTGATAGTAATAGAGCCAATCCAGCTTTCTTTTCATTATTGTTTATATGGTATATTTTTCCATCTTTCTCCTTTTTATTAATTTTTAATTTACATTTAATTTGTGTCTAGTCCTATAATTTATTTTTGAACTAAAAATATATAAACTTTTTATTTTGGAATAATTTTAGATACAGAAAAGTCACAGAGATAATCTAGGACAGTCCTGTATACTGTCATTCAGTTTCCCTTAATGTTAACATATTCCATTACCATAGTCCATTTGTCAAAAGCAAGAAATCATCATTGATACATTATTATTAACTAAACTCAAGACTTCATTTAGATTTTACTAGTTTTTACACTCATGTCTTCTTACTGTTCCAGAATCTTATCCAGGATATCTCATTGTATTTAGTCATCATGTCTCCTTAGGCTCCTCTGGTCTGTGACAGTTTCTCAGTCTTTCCCTGTTTTCATGACCATGACAGTATTGAGGAGTATGGTCAGGTATTTTGTAGAATGTCTGAAATGTGGGTTTGTCTGATTTTTTTCTCATGTTTTTTTCTCTGTGGTTATAGGTTGTTGGGGTAGAATAACATAAAGGTGAAGTCTTTCCTCATCATATCATATTAGGGGGCACGTGATATCAACCCGAATTATGACTAATGATATTATCCTTGGCCATTTGGTTAAGGCAGGGTTTGCCAGGTTTCTCCACTGTAAATTTCCTATTTTTCTTCTTTCCATACTCTATTATTTGGATGTGAATCACTAAATTCAGCTCACATTCAAAGAGAGGGAAGGGGTAGATAAATAAGCTCCATTTCCTGGAGGAGGAGGTAACTGTTTAAATTATTTGCGGCTGGGCGCACTGGCTCACGGTTGTACTCCCAGCACTTTGGTAGGCCGAGGTGGGTGGATCACCTGAGGTCAGGAGTTTGATACCAGCCTGGCCAACATGGTGAAACCCCATCTCTACTAAAAATACAAAAAATTAATCAGGCGTGGTGATGGGTACCTGTAATCACAGGTACTTGGGAGGCAGAGGCAGGAGAATCACTTGAATCCAGGAGGCAGAGGTTGCAGTGAGCCGAGATTGCACCATTGCACTCTAGCCTGGGCAACAAGAGTGAAACTCCATCTCAAAAACAAATAAATAAGAATACATTATTTGGAATTCTTCTATAGAAAGATTTGTCACTTCTTACCCTACTCCTATTTTAACCTATCTTTCTCGACATTTACATTGCAATTCTTAGAGACCACATACAGTTGGGTCTTGCTTATTTATCCAATCTGACAAACTCTGTCTTTTAATTGGTGTATTTAGAGCATTCACACTTATTGTAAAGACAGCCTTCACTTTGCACTGTTCCAGTACGTACAAATTCTAGTTACCACAGTTTAGTTAAATAACGTCAGTACTCCAACATAGTTCAAATTTCAGTTACCATAAAATTGTAATTGCATAAAATATAAACTTTGCTGCTAGAACTCTATTCCACAAATCACTACATAAGTGACAGATGCATATCAAGATCAGTGACCATTCAAGTCATTCCATTCAAAGTCTGTCAGTCATTGGTCACTGTGCATCTGTTTTTGAGTTTGCATACAGACTGTAAATAATGTAGTAGTATTGCCTCTTTGACTCCCAGCAATAAATCTGCATCTTTTTTTTTCCACAAAAAATGTACAAATGAAAGATAGAGTTGGTTAAGGAGGTTAAAAGTACACCAAAAGAATGAAAATTGATAGTGCTCAAAGTGAAATTGAAATATATTGTAAGTAGAATTACAGAAGAAATAGCTGACTATGGGAATGTAGACAATGCCACCATTTGAAAGACTCTAGTAATGCATCCAGAAGAATGTAGTCAAGTTTAACTTACTGACATAAATGAGGAAAGTGGTTGTGATGAAAGTACATGTTTGAGAGGATGTGATGCCAGAAAGAAATTTCATATTAAAGGGACTCAGAGATATTTCATAATATTAAAAGTGAAAAGGATAAAAAGTTGGAAGCTGATTCAAAGTTAGAAAGAAGTATGACAATGCACCAAGCCACAGTAAAGATTATCACTCCATATCATAAGTTAATGATAAGAAGAAAAAGGCAAGCACTGTTTAAAACTATTCTTTTTTTTAACAAACACTTTATTTTCAATGTTTCTAATGTTTAGAATAATAGGATATTAAATAAATATTCATTTTACTATTTTTTCATTGCCCCACATAGTTATAATAAAGAGGAATAAAGTTCTTAATGTTTTGACAAAAATCTTAAAGATCATGAAACAATTGTAATTTTTCCTACTGACTCTAAACTACCTGGGAGGGTTTCTGCTTAAACAGTCATTTGTGTGGTCCCACACCATCAGCAAAGATTGCCTACAATTCTTAATATGGTGATATGGCTTGCCTGTGTCCCCACCCAAATCTCATTTCAAATTGTAATCTGAATTGTAAACCCCATTTGTTGGGGGAAGGACCTGGTGGCAGGTGAATGGATCATGGGGGCAGGTTCCCACATGCTGTTCTCATGATAGTGAGTGACTTCTCACAAGATCTGATGATTTTTTTAAGTGGTGGTTTCCCCTGCTCTTCTCTCTTGCCTGCTACCATGTAAGATGCTCCTGCTTCCCCTTCTGCCATAATTGTAAGCTTCCTGAGGCCTCCCCAGCCATGTGGAACTGTGAGTCAATTAAGCCTCTTTCCTTTATAAATTACCCAGTCTCAGGGAAGTTCTTTACAGCAGTGTGAAAACAGACTAATACATACGGCTGCATTAAAATTTAACATCTTGTTAGCTTTCTATTTGTTCCATGTTTTCTTCATGATTTTCACAAATTTTCTGCTTTTGGAGTAAATATTTTTATGATTCCATTTTATCGCTACATAAATTACTATTTAAACCTCTTTTTAAAATATTTTAATGGTTGTTCAGGATATAGAAAACATCTTTCAATTAATCAATATACCTTCAATTAATATTAGACCATTTCACATATAAAGATCTTATAACAATATATTGTTATATATCAATTTCTCCCTCATCCTTGTGTGATTGTTGTCATATATTTTACTTTTACATATGCCATGAAGCCGCAATACATTGCTAATAATTTTGCTTTAGACAAGGGGTTAGCAAACTATGGTCCATAGTCCAAATCAAGCTCACAGTATTTATATGGCCTTTGAGGTAAGAATGGTTTTTACATTCTTAAAGGATCAAGAAGTAGAAGAAGGAAGAGGAGGAGAAGGGGAAAAAGGATGAGAAGAAAGAGAAGAAGGAGGAGGCAGCAAAAGAAAAAATAAGGAGGAAAAGAAGATGCAAAGAAACTTGCAAAGGAATGAAACATTACATTATTTATTGTCTAGTCTTATTTCCTATCTAGTCCTTTAAAGAGTAAGTTTGTTGACCCCTGAGTTATAGTCAGTTATCTTTTGGATGAATTTAATATAAGGAAACATTTTCCAGGTTTCTTCATTTCTTTGTGTATACCCAAATTTCTCTCTGGTATTACAGTCCTTTTGCCTGAGAAATTTCTTTTAACATATTCTATAGGGCAGTTCTGCTGGTAATAAATTCTCTCTTTTTATTTGTCTAAAGAAGTCTATTTCTCCTTCACTTTTGAAAAATATTTTTTGTTGGAAGTAGAATTCTGACCTGACAACTTCTTCTTCTTTCAGCCCTTTAAAGATGTCACTGTATTATTTCCTGACTTGCATAGTGTTTGATGAGAAGAATACTGTAATGTTTATCTTTGTTCTTCTGTATGTAATGTACATTTTTAGTTTGGCTATCTTCAAGGTTTTCTCTTAATTTTTATTTGCAGTCGTTTGAATACGATGATTCTCTCTCTCTCTCTCTCTGTGTGTGTGTGTGTGTGTGTGTGTGTGTCTTGTATTTATCTTGTTTGTGGGCTTCTTGGATCTGTGGTTTGATGTCTTTCATCACTTTGGTAAAATTCCTGGCCATTTTCTCTTCAAATATTTCTTCTGCCCTATTCTCTGTTCTTCTGAGATTCCAAATTCACATATATTAAAAGGTTTGCTATTGTCTCATGGTTATCAATTGCTCTGTTACTGTTGCTTTTCCTCCTCTTTATGTTTCAGTTGTGTAATTTCATTTCACTTATCCTTAAGTTCACTGACCTTTTTCCCTCAGTTGTGTTTATTCTACTGATGAACCCATTGAAGCCATTCTTTATATGTTCCCAAGCTTTTTATTTATAACATTTCTATTTGATTCTTTCTTATACTTTTCAACTCCCTGCTGAAAACCTCTAGCAGTTTGCACATGACTCATTTTTCCAGTTAGTCTTCAACATATTAATCATAGTTATTTTAAATTCCCTAATAGTTGTAATATCTAGTCTCTGAGTCTGGTTCTGCAGATTTGTCTCTTGACAGTAAGTTGCTTTTTGTGTCTCACAGCTTCTACTAATTGCCAGACATAGGGCTTAGAACCGTGAAAACTGAGGTAAATAGCATTTATGCCTGGAAATGGCAGTCTTCTTCTTCTAGGGCATTAGGGTGGGTGACTGGGTGTGGTTGGAAGTTGAACTGGTTGTGGGTTTTGTTGTTGTGGTTACCTTCATTGCCCCACAAGTTCCAAATTCCCTTTCACCTATGTTCACGTTATTTTCTATTTTCTCTGTTATTTCATGTCTCAAGGTCTGGTTCAAAGAGGTCTCTATCCATAAAGACTTTCAGTGATCCTCTATTATCTAACTTTTCTGCTGCTCATTAGCTATGCCCTTCATATACTCCCCTATTCTCTGTTTTAACTATAAGATTTAGCTATTAAAAATACTCAGAACATATTGTTTTGTATTTAATATTGTCTTTTTCATGTGTGCATTTTTTCTAATTATACTATCTAAAGTAATTTCTAGATAGTAGCTATATTATATTTATTTTATATTTTTGTCCCTGAGCATATTGTAGGTGTGCAAATATACCAATTAATTTTTATTTTATTTGGTTTTTTTTTTTTTTTGAGACGGAGTCTTACTCTGTCGCCCAGGCTGGAGTGCAGTGGCCGGATCTCAGCTCACTGCAAGCTCCGCCTCCCGGGTTTACGCCATTCTCCTGCCTCAGCCTCCGGAGTAGCTGGGACTACAGGCACCCACCACCTCGCCCGGCTAGTTTTTTGTATTTTTTTAGTAGAGACGGGGTTTCACTGTGTTAGCCAGGATGGTCTCGATCTCCTGACCTCGTGATCCGCCCGTCTCGGCCTCCCAAAGTGCTGGGATTACAGGCTTGAGCCACCGCGCCCGGCCTTTGGTTCTTGATATAACTACTGGAACACATTAATTTTAATACTTAAAAGTCAGGAGATGGCAAACTATGGTCCATATGCCAAATCTGGCCTGCAGTCTGTTTTTGTATGACTCTCAAGTTAAGAACTGTTGCTACATCTTTAAGAGATGTTTAAATAAAAGGAGAAGAATATAGGAGAGAGATAATAGGTGGCATGCAATGCCTACAATATTTCCTACCTGGCCTTCTACAAAAAAAGTTTGTTCACTCCTATTTAAAATGATGTGCACTTAATTCTTACTTTTTATGGGAAAAAGATTCTTTCTGTAAAGGACTAAATTAAAGATATGTGTGATCTGAAGAAAAAAGTGGTAGAACTAAAAAATAAAGAGAAATAGACAAATTTACAAGCATAGCTTGCGACTTTAACATACCTTTCTTGGCAATTGATAAAATAGGCAAAATAGAGATAGATTTGAATAACATGATTAAGTTGAATTAATTGAATATATGCAGAAAACTGCATCCAACAAATACAAAACATATTTTCAAATGCACATGGACAGTTTACCTGAAGTCTTCATATGCTAGGGTCAAAAAGTAAGTCAGATTTCAAATAACTGAAAACATATAGAATATGCTCTCTAAAAAATGAAATTAGGCTATAAATCAATAACAAAAAAGATAGCTAAGAACTACTAAATTGTATACACTTCTAAATATCCCATAAGTCAAAGAAGAAATGAAAATGGAAATAAGGAAATAATCTGAAATACATGATAATGAAAATATGACATAACAAACTTACTAAAGTAGGCTTTGTGTGAAATTTATAGCCTTCAATTTATATCAGAATGTATATATCAGAAACAAATAATGCTTGAAACTTAATAAGCTAAGCATGTGTGCCAATAGTTTAAACAAATAAAAAAATTAAAAGCAAAGAAAGTGAAGAAATGGTAAAGATAACTTATGCTAATCAAATTAAAAATACATAGTAGAAAGGATCAATAAGGTAAAAATCTGGTTATTTGAAAATACCAAAAAATCAATAAACACCTAGAGATACTGATAAAAAAAAAATGAGGAAGGTGGAAGTAACCAACAATAGGAATGAGAAAGCACATCATCACAGATGCTACAGACATTACAAAATAGAGAATACTGTAAACAACTTTATTGTAATAAATTAGAAAATTTATATGAAATGGACAAATTCCTTGAACAAAATTAACTTATTAAACTGACACAGACAAAAAAAAAAGAAGTCCTGTATTTGTTAACGAAAATTCCTCAATCCTAAGCCTATTTCCAAAGAAAACTACATGGATTCGTTGGTAAATTATTCCAAACATTTAAGAAAGAAATAGTACCAGTTGTATCCAAACTCTTCCAGAGAATATAAAAAAAGATCACACTCATTGTGGCAAAACTAACATTGATATTAAAACCTAAGGAAAACATTACAGGAAAGGAATAAATTTAGGCCAGTCTCACATATGAACAAAAATGCAAAAATCAAAACCAAAATATTAGCAAATGAAATCCAGCAATACATAAACTGGATGCTATTTCACATCTAATTGGACTTATTCCTTAAATGCATGGGGAATAAATAAGTGTGCTAGGAGTACTAGCTAAAAACAGATTTAAATAAGAAACAGTCTCATAATATAATATTCAAAATGCTAAGATTTCAATTGAAAATTACTCATCATACCTAGAACCAGAAAGACCTCAAACTGAATGAAGAAAGATAATGAATAGATACCAACAGTGAGATGACAAGGATGTTAGAATTACCTGACAAAGATTTTAAAGCAGCCACCATAAAAATCCTTCCACAAGCAATTGCTGACTGTCTGGAAACAAGTGAAAAAAATAGTCTTAGAAAAGGAACAGAAAGTCTCCACAAAGAAACAGAATATATAAAAAGGAACCAAATGAAAATTTTAGGACTGAAAACTACAGTAACCTAAATACAAAATCCAGTGGATGAGATTACAAGATAGAAGAATAGAAATCGCCCAATCTGAGCAAAAGAGAAAAAACAGACTAGAAAAGAGAACACAGCCTCAAGGACCTGTGAGACTAGATCCAAAAAATCTAACATTTGTATCATCATAGTCCTAGATAAAGAGGAGGTAGGGGTCAAGGCTAAAAAAAGTACACAAAGAAATAATGGCTGAAAGCTTCCTAAATCTGGCAATAGACATAAACCTACAGATTCAAGATGCTGGGCCAAACTAAAACAGAATAAGCCTAAAGAAACCCACACCAAGACACATCATAGTCAAACTTCTGAAAACAAAAAATTGAGAACAAAAATTAAGGAAGCAGCAGGAGAAAAGCAACACCTTATCTACAGGAGAAAAACAATTCAAAAGCAGATCTCATCAGAAATCATGGAAGCCAAAAGCATGTGGCACAACTTTTTTTTTTTTTTTTTTTCCAAGTGCTGAAAGAAAAGAATTGCCAACTCAGAATCCCATACCTAGTGAAAATATCCTTCAGGAATAAAGAGGGAAAGCAAGACATTCTAAGATTAAGGAAAATGAAGATAATTTTTCATTAGTATAATGACTCTAAAAGAATGGCTAAAGAAAATTCTCTAAACAGAAAGCAAATGATAAAGTTAAAAACTCTTGGGAACATTAGGAAAAAAGAAATAATACGATAAGCAAAAATAGGATAAAAGCAACAGACTTTCCTTTTCTTCTTTAGTTTTCTAAATTATATTTGATGGTTAAAACAAAAGTTATAACACTATATGACATGGCTCCAAATATATGCAGAGGAAATAAAAATGCAATTACCATTAAGACCCAGCAATTATAGTCCTGGGCATTTATTCTAAAGAAATAAAAACATATGTGTATATAAAAACCTGTATACAAATGTTTATGGCAGCTTTATTAATAATAGCTCGAAACTGGATACAATCCATATGTCCTTCAACAGGTCAATGGTTTAACAACTGTGGTACATTCTAACATGGAATTCTGCCCAGCAATAAAAAGGAATAAACTATCAATATAAGGACTAAATTATCAATAATAGCAATAAAGTTATTAATGTAATTACATATATTAATATAACCTATTAACTAAAAGGAATAAACTATTAATACAACCTGAATGACTCTCCAGAGAATTATAGTGAATGAAAAAAGCCAGTTCTAAAATTCACTGTATTAGATGAAATGGATGATTTAGAATTGTCCATTCGTATGGCTATAAAAGGGCACTATGAGGAACCTTTGTGGTAATGGAACTATTCTATATCTTGCCTGCATCAGTATTATACTTGTGGTATTATATTACAGTTTTGCAACATGTTACTATTGGGGAAAACTGTGTAAAGAGTACAAAGGATCTCTGCATTTTTTCTTACAACTACATGTGAATCTACCATTATCTCAAAATGAAAAGTAAAAACAACAACAACAACAACAACAAACAGTAGCAGTGAAATGCCAAGCCACAGGGTAGGAAAAATTATTTGCAATACATATAACTGATAAAAGATTAGTACCCAGAATATCTAGTAATTCCTATAAATCACTAAGAAGAAGAAAGACAATCCAATTTCAAAAAAAAAAAAAAAAAAAAAGGGTTAAAGTCTTAAATCACCTTACAAGAGAGGATACTCAAATGACCAATACGCATTATCAAAACAACTTGCTCAATTTTACTGGTCATCAGGAAAGTAGAAATTAAACCCACAAAGACATACCACAACAGACTCTTCAGGATGGCTAAAGTTTTAAAAACTGAAGAAATATCAAGTGTTGACAAGGACGAGTATTCTGGAACACTCATATACTGCCAGTAGGAAAATAAGTCAGTATAACCACGGTGGAAAACTGTTTGGCAGTATCTATTAAATCTGACCATATATAAACACTAAGACTCAGCAATTCCATTTTTTCATATATCTTCAACAGAAATGCTACATATGTGCATTAAAAGATACCTACATATGTGCATTAAAAGGCAAGAATTAATAATTAAGGCATTAAAAGTACAAGAATGCTTTTAATGACTGGGCACGGTGGCTCACGCCTGTCCTCCAAGCACTTTGGGAGGCCAAGGTGGGTGGGTCACCTGAGGTCAGGAGTTCAAGACCAGCCTGACAAATATGTTGAAACCCCGTCTCTACTAAAAATACAAAAATTAGCTGGGCATGGTGGCGTGTGCCTGTAGTCCAAGCTACTCAGGAGGCTGAGACAGGAGAATTGCTTGAACCCAGGAGGTGGAGGTTGCAGTAAGCCGAGATCACACCACTGCACACTCCAGCCTGGGCAACAGAGCGAGACTCCGTCTGGGAAAAAAAAAAAAGTATGCTCATAGTAGTATTATCCCTAATAGCTCTATAGTATAAACCACTAAAATTCCCATCAACACTAGAATGAATACAAAATTGAAGCACATTCACAGATATTCATTCATATATTCATATATATTTATGCTTGATGCCTCTTTTTCTCTCACTTCTATCCAATAGTCAGTCCTCATGCTTCCACCAAAATATAACCTGAATTTGTTCACTTCTCTTCATCTCCATTGATACCATCCTCCTCATATCCACTGTCATTTCTCACCTGGTTTATGGCAATAGTCATTTACTCTCCAAGCTCCCACTATGATTTGTTATCTGCAAAGCAGTTATTAAAACATACATCAGATCATCCCATACTCTGTTTAAATCCGTCAGTGGGTTCTCTCTGTTAGCAGAATTAAATGTAACTCTTCACTGTGGTTTGGAAGGCTGCCATGCTGATTCTGGTATAGTCTAAGGTATTTAAAAAGAAAGATCTTAAAGATACGCTGAGTCGTTTAAATAAATTAAGAGTTCTTTATCTCTCATACACAGTTCAAAGGAAGGCAGTCCTGGGTTGGCAGGGCAGTTTTGCAAGACTCAACATGGAGTTCCATCTCCGGCTCCAAAATGCATGCCCAAGTTTCATCATCACATCTGCATCCCAGCTAGCCAGAAGAAGGCAAGGCAAAAAAGGGGCTATGCTTCTTTTCTCTAAAGAGCACAGTCCAGAACTTTTTCAGTCTACTTCTGCTTAACATCTTCATTGTCCACAGCCTCCTCACATGGCACACCCAGCAGCAAGTAAGCCTGGGAAATGTCTTCAGTTAAAATGACATGTGCCGACCCACAACTCTATTACTATGGAGGTAGGGGAAGAGTAAATATTGAGGACAACTCAGTCTTGGCTCTAGCCTACAGCACATAATCCCTCTCTACTTCTCCACCTTCATCTCTTCCCTTTTTCTCCCTTGCTCATAGTTTGGCCTTCTTGCTCATGAAGGGCCTTTGTCCCTGTGCTGTCATATATCTAAAATGCTCTTCTCTAGATCTCTACATGACCGGCTTTTCTGCATCATTTGAATCTCAGCTCAAGCCTCCTATCTCTTCTGAGAGACATTCCTTGACCCTTCCCTCACAAGCAAAGTAGCCCCCTCCTTATCATTCTCTAACCCATATTGCTTTATTTCTAGCATTTATCACTAGCTGAAATTCTCATTTACTTATCTGCTTAGTACCTGTCTCCCTCTAGAATATAAACACCATGAGAACAGAACCGCTGTCTGACATTTTCTGCTGGATCTCCAGCACCTAGACGCTACTTTGGATAAAACAATAACTCAACAAATATTTATTTATTTTTAAATATTAGGAAAAAATTATTTATAAAACAAATAATTAAATATGAATTAATTCAGCCAAAACCTATCATTATATGACTGGGAAAACTGCAGCCCAGAGAAAGTAAATGGTTTGCCCAAGATTCTGCAACGAGTTACTAGATTCCCAGGTCGGTGCTTCTCTCTAGCACCCTATGTCATCCAGTATTTTCTTTGAAATCTTCTTCCATTATCTCAGCCCTCAGCAATTATTACTCTGAACTCCCATGGCACTAGACTTTAACGTCCATTTGGTTTTTGTTCCATGTCACTTTATATCGTCATTTATCTTTATTATATCTATCTTGTTTCCCCAGCCAAACTGTAAGCCCTTTGAAAATACGAACCTTCTAACACACACAGAGAACACAGGCCCTCAATATGTAATTTACAAAGATGGCTAAAGTTAATTTATTTTTATTTATTTATTTAATTTTTGAGACGGAGTTTCGCCCTTGTTGCCCAGACTAGAGTGCAGTGGCGTGATCTTCACTCACAGCAACCTCTGCCTCCCAGGTTCAAGTGATTCTCCTGCCTCAGCCTCCCAAGGAGCTGGGATTGCAGGCATGAGCCACCACGTCCACTAATTTTGTATTTGTAGTAGAGACAGGGTTTCATCATGTTGTCCAGGCTGGTCTCAAACTCCTGACTTCAGATGATTCACCTGCCTCGGCCTCCCAAAGTGCTGGGATTACAGGTGTGAGCCTGTACCCGGCCCAATTGATTTATTTACTAAAGTGAAACTCAGGATGATTACAACTTTCATCTTGTCCTATTATTGAGGACAAAAGTTGGCTACTAGAAGGCTAGATTTGGGGCAGAGATAATATCTGTGTGTCCCCAACTGAACAGACACGCGAGAGTGTCTTACCTGTAGCTGGAATCTTACGTGCTTCACCAAAACTGTGCAGGGGAGCTGCTCTGGGTATAATGGGTGGATTCTGAAAGGTAATCCTTGCTGTTGGTGGAATCAGCCCTCGTTCTATCATACTTAAAATCCCTAAAAAGAAACATTAATAGAATGTGAGTTTAATTCCAAGCAATTCCACAAAGTCAGAGCTCTATAAATTTCACAAGTGTAATTTACTCCATTCATCATCTTATTTGTGAGGGTACATCTAGTGCCTTGATCCTTTGCATGAAAAAATAGCTACAATACACATTCATTTAAATGTAATATTCTAACCCAAGGAAAAATGTCATTTCCAATGGCAGTAATATGAAATAAAATTGCACTAAAATAATTTCATTTTAAAGTGGAAATATAATTTCAAGGCAAACTAAAACTTCTTTATACTTATGGTATTTTCAATCATTGGTAATACTATTGCTCTTTTTAAAATTCAGAGAAATCAGGCACACATTCTTAATAACTAAGGAGATCCTTTGTTCCAAAAGAAGGAAATCTGTATACTTGAAACCATGCCCCTGTTGTATAATCAGTCATGCTTTATAAAATAAGGAGTTATTTTCAGACATTTCTCATATCACCAGAAGATATTCATGCTCAGATAGGTTATTTTGATACAACTGGGCAAAATGGTTAGTATTAATGTAACTAATTCACAATTCCTAGCATTCATACTGTGTTACTATGGCTGGTGCCAAATCTTTTAAAGGATAAGAGACATCATTAAATGAATAAACAAATGAATAAATCAATGAATGATTGACCAAAGCCTGCTGTTAGAGGGAAAACTTTTGTTAAGGTGGATCTACTATACTGAAACCAGAAACCTAGAAACTTGGGGACGACTTGCAATAAATTTGTGGTAGGGCTTCAGTTTCTTCTTGTTCTTTTACATAATAGAAAGTAAGTAAAGAACTCTGGGTCTCAACAAAATCCTAGAATACAAACTGTGTATTCAAGTTGGCCTAAGTTGAAGAATTTGGCACACAACTTGGTCCCTTCTAAGAGGGACCAATATTATTTCCATTTACCTTATGACCTCTATACTATATTACTATTAAGAATGTTAGTCTAGTGTTATAGGAATTCAGTAGAATGATCACTGAAGGGTTGGAGAGCTGAAAAACGTTCACTTGTAGAACAATGATTCCAAAGAGAAATCTTCAGTTTACTTACTGCAGACTCATTTAGGGGAAGAATTTCTTATTAAAAGCAAAGATTCCTGGGCCCCAACTCAGACCTGTCCAAACTTCTGAGGACAGGGCCTGGTAATCTGCATTATTGAAGGCTCCAGGAGATATTCATGTGCACTGAAGTTTGAGAACCACTAGAATTGGGGCCCAGTAACATATACGTTAAATAAGCACTCCAGGTTAATCTTTTGTACTCTTAACACTTAAAAACTACTGATCCAGAGTATAACACTTTAGGACCTTTTTGAAATTAGTACTTCGGGTTTTAATTTTTATAACACTAGATTGAACTACTTTAAAAATCTTGTTAAGACTAATTCTTTGTTCTCACAAATACTTTCCACCTATAAATATCAAATTTCATTTCCAAGAACTCTGCCTGTTTCACAGATGTGAAAAACAGGTCTCCTTATAATTCAGTATATTTTCATTTCAAGAGTCAGTTTCATTCTCTGAGAATTCTGAAGACTATAAGCATGATTTCAACCCGTGCTTTAGTGCTGGTTGAAGCAATCATCTTAATTTCAGACAAACACATATGTGTGTCCATCTACTATTGGAAGGAAAAAATTAAGACTTTGGAATAAGTAGAAGAGATTACTGAGTATCTTTTCACTGAAATGCTGGAACCTCTGAAGATTATCTGACCTACAGTCCTACAATACTCTGTGCATCTTTGTTTTGTTTTGCTTTTTTAGAGACAAGGTCTCATTCTGTTGATCACGTTGGAGTGCAGTGGCACCATCATAGCTCACTGCACCCTTGAATGCCTGGGCTAAAGTGATCCTCCTGCCTTATCCTTCCAAGTAGCTGAAACTACTGGAATAGCACCATCACATCTGGTTTTTTTTTTTTTTTTTTTAATGTAGAGACTAGGTCTTGCTATATTGTCCAGGCTAGTCTTGAACTCCTGGCTTCAACCAATCTTCCTGCCTTGGGCTAGCAAGGTTTTGGGATTATGGGTGTGAGCCACTGTGCTAGGCTGCATCTTTGTTTTTAACTGTCCATTTTATAATTCCATAAAGATTAAGGTTCATTTATAGAAATCTGATAAGAATGTCACTAATTCTTGTTTCTACACATGCAAATTTAAATTCTTACATGTGGAAGGACAAGTCCCTGAAAAGGCAGTTTTGCATCCATTTGCAAATTTATTTAAATACTCTCAATTTATAAATGTGTTTATTTGGATTGTCCTTTGAATTTACTGTAACATCTTGCTAGTTCCCTCAATTAATAAGTTAATAAAGTCTTTGACATGTGTTCATTTTATATTTACATAAGAGTCATAACTTTACTTTTGAAAAAATCATCCTTTAACAGTTTTGGAGTTCCCACTGAGATGAGCAAAAGGGTCACCTGAAATCATCAGAAATGATGTATCTCACAGGAAGCCAAGCCCAGGCATGATTTTTCTTGGCCCCCACAGGTTAATTTAAAGCTTCTTGTTTTTCTAATTTTAATTTTACTCTCTATTAATTTGTTTATCTTTTTCATTCATTTATGAATGGCAAGTTATTCCCTGTTGGCAGCTGCCATGATTGGGAATTTGGTGATCTCTGGAAATGATCTAATGTCTTATAGAGAGCATAGTTTGTTAGTTTTTGTCCATCTGTCTATTTTGAGCTCAAATTAGGAATTTCTTGTTCACAAGGAAGGAGAACAACTCTTTGATATCTGGACTGGTAAGCTTTTTGTGTTTTTATTTTCTCTTTCTTTTTTTTTCTTTTTCTTTCTTTTCTTTTTTTTTTTTTAAGACACTCTGTAGCCCAGGCTAGAGTACAGTGGCATGATCTCAGTTCACTGCAACCTCTGCCTCTAGGGCTCAAGCCATCCTCTCGCCTCAGCCTTTTGAGTAGCTGGGACTACAAGTTCACCACCATGCCCAGCTCACTTTTGTATTTTTTGTTGGGGTTGGGGTTTTGCCATGTTGCCCAGGCTGGTCTCGAACTCCCGGACTCCAGCAATCTGTCTACGTTGGTAGCCTCCCAAAATGCTGGGATTAGAGGCATGAGCCACTGCGTCTGGCCACTGTGTTTATTCTCTATTTATCTGTGGCTGAAATGGTAGAATTGAGGATATACACTCTATCCATATGTCTTTGTATCCATAATTCAGAAAGTTCCTTATCTCACATTGTGAGTGTAGAATGTTTTCCTGTCTCCAGATGGCGTTAATAAATTAGATCATAAAGGCTCTTAAAGGAATTCTGTTCTGATTGGCTTGTAGAGATAAATAAGTGCTTATATAAATTGAATATTCATAAAATTACCAAATATAAAGAGATGAAACTTGTAATGCTTTGAATGTGCTCCCTGGACATCCCAAATTCAGAAAATCTCATTGAGTCTCTACTTTTCATGGCAATATAGTAATTTACATAGTTTCGATGCTGTTCTCTTTGTACTAAGATATAATTAGAAAAATCACTATTGAGCCGGGCGCGGTGGCTCAAGCCTGTAATCCCAGCTCTTTGGGAGGCCGAGACGGGCGGATCACAAGGTCAGGAGATCGAGACCATCCTGGCTAACCCGGTGAAACCCCGTCTCTACTAAAAAATACAAAAAACTAGCCGGGTGAGGTGGTGGGCGCCTGTAGTCCCAGCTACTCGGGAGGCTGAGGCAGGAGAATGGCGTGAGCCCGGGAGGCGGAGCTTGCAGTGAGCTGAGGTCCGGCCACTGTACTCCAGCCTGGGCGACAGAGCAAGACTCCGTCTCAAAAAAAAAAAAAAAAAAAAGAAAAATCACTATTGAGCCAACGCCTTGCCTAGAATTTTATATTTGAGAATAATGTTTATTTAATCAGGTATAACAAGTCACTTTTTCTTTTTTTTTTGAGACGGAGTCTCTCTCTGTTGCCCAGACTGGAGTGCAGTGTCATGATCATGGCTCATTGCACCTCTGCCTCCTGGGTTCAAGCAATTCTCGTGCTTCAGCCTCCCGAGTAGCTGGGATTACAGGTGCCCACCATCACACCTGGCTAATTTTTGTATTTTTAGTAGAGATGAGGTTTTGCCATGTTGGCCAGGCTGCTTTCGAACTCCTGACCTCAGGTGATCAGCTCGCCTTGGCCTCCCAAAGTGCTGGGATTACAGGCAGAACCACTGTGCCCGGCCGACGAGTCACTTTTACAGAATCAAGGTTGATGCGTGATAGAGCCAATGCTTACAAAGTCCTCCCAGAAAAACTAGCCTGGTATATGGCTTACATGATTTTCAGCCTTTTAAGTGGTAAGGAAGGTTACATGCTATAGCCCCAAGAACTTTAAGATATTTGGAGGACTTCTAGAAGAGAGAAATTTACCCAAATGTATAGGACCTGCAGTTGAAATCTGATGAACAGAGTTTCTTGGGCTTGATTTCCTAGCCTTGGGATAGCAAATAATAGGGGATTTTATTCAGGCTGAGATTCCCTACAAAAACTTCCAACAAAGCAAATTTAAGGTAGTTTATATGGTAATGAACATTTTTGCTCCACCTATGTAAATTATCAGGCCAAACCTACTGAGACCAGCCTTATTCTGCGACTTTTTGGTTTTTGAGATTGTTTTGGTCAAAAGGGGAGAAGATTATAATATATATTTTTTAAGTTTTAGAATAAGCAAATGGGATCACTGGATACCCTTTTAATAGAGTCCTGAAATCTCCAGTGAATATCTGAGCCTAGTCTTTGATTAGGCTACTTACAACACTGTAGATATTGAGGTTACTTTATAAATAACTGATCATAATGCAAATAATTCTTATCTATAGACATGAAAACAAATTCTGTCTGGTGAAGGGGAATTCTCCTCATGGGAAATCCAATTTTGCATTTATTTGCAAATTTATTTCAATATTCCTGATCTACAAATGTGTCCATTCTTTGGATTCTCTTTGAACTGGTTGTTAACTGATGAATTAAATAAAAATCTTTGACCTGTGTTCATTTTATGTTTGTATGACAGTCGTGATTTTAGCTGTTTTTGAAAGTTATCCTTTAACACCATTGTTTTATTAAATCCTCATCATGTTTAATAAAACACCAGGTTTTATTAAATCCACTCTTACTTTCCTGTTGAATAGATTAAGAATTAGAAGTTCATTCATTCTGTCATTCATTTAACTAATAAAGTGCCTATTATGTGTCAAGAACTATTCTGTGGGCTGGGGATGCAGTGGCGAACCAGAAAGACCTCATGGAGCCTCTAGTGGTGAAGAAGATATTAAATAGATTTAAAATAAATATATATATATATATTTTTTTTTCTTTTATTTATTTATTTATTTATTTATTTTTTATTATTATTATACTTTAAGTTCTAGGGTACATGTGCATAACGTGCAGGTTTGTTACATATGTATACTTAAAAAAATAAAATAAAATAAAATAAATATATTATGATAAACTGTGATAATCTCTGAAGGAAAAGGACAGGTGCTTGAGGAAGTGACCCTTACTGGCAGAGGAAAAGGCACTTGTGAAGGCCTGATCTGCAAATGTGCTTGGCCTGATAAAGATTAGAGAGAAGGCTTAGGTGGCTAAGTATAAAGACAGCTGAGTGAGATGAGAAATGGAGATGTAGGTGAGGGCCAGATCAAGTACACCTTGTTCATAGAGTTCAGAGTTTATTCTAAGACAGAGAGCAATTTGCCTCAGGTCACAGAGCCAAGCTGAAATTTGGTCTATGTAATGTAAAACTTGTATTCTTAACCATTTGGAGGGGTGGGGTGAAGCTTTCTTTTTTGGATTTAGCCAGGTATTCAAGAAAAAGTAGGAAAGTTTAAAGTTCATTTTTCAAAATGATTCTCTCTTCGGCATGTTATTAGTCTTTCACCTCATTCTGGACCTGTGTAGATCTGGGGTGAGGCTTAAACAACATTTAAGGGCATTAGAAACACCTAAAAAAATATAGACACTGTATTTATATTTCTGTGACTTGTGGCTTCCTGACATTCATAGTATCTTGCACAATACCAGACATATTGCAAGTACTCAATAAATATATGTCGATTAATTTATTAATCCCTAATATTATGGTAGGCCATGTGTTCTCATGAAGATAATTTAGAAATGAAAATGTGATTTTTTTTCTGGATGAAGTTGCCAAAATTCTAGATTTACCTTTATTTTGTGGCAACTTTTTATTGTCTCTATTGCTAAAGCATAGTAGAGAGAGAGATAGACAGACAGACAGAAGGATATATCGATCCATTCATTCATTCATTCACTATTTCATTCATCCTAATTTGGTTCAGGAAGAATATAAGATGGTATTAAAGCAAGAAATGGGAACACTCTGCTGGTGTTATTTAGTATTCCCAGGAAGTAAATATTACATAAGCTAACTAGAAAGCATATGTCACAAAGATTGCTGAACAATGGTTTATAACTATTAAAGTTGTGAGCTTAACAAATCCAGAGACTTATAATAATCTCAGGTTATCTACCACCAGCAGACAGAGGATGCAGTAGCTAGAAGCTGGAGAACTTTGGATTTCCAGGTGGCAGAATAACCTTTGGGAACCAGCTTTGGGTCCTAAATATTCCAGACCAATGGGCAGAAAGTGAGATAAGAAGTAATTAAAGACCATCTCACTAAGTCATATTTGAGATAGGAAAGGGATCCACTTAGGCATTCTTTAACACTTTGGTCAATTAAATTAAATACCAGAGATGGTTACACTTAGGACATTCAGTATTTGGTCACTTGTTTGCTTATTCTTTCATTTTCTTATTCACTCAACCTACACTTAGTATCTACAAAATGCTGGATATGGTTCTAGGTACTAGAGATACTGAGATAAAGATGAAATCCTTTGCTTAAAAACAAAATCCACTGGTTTCACAAGACTAGAGTTTAGACTAAAACATGCATAGTTTAAACACTAATTACATTAATTCTGGCTTCATATTTCCTTATAATAGGATATTGAAATAAATTTTTAAAATGCTGCCAGAATAATAATATATCAGAAATGATCTGCTCAGAAACTTAATAAATTCTAATGCTATCACATAAACACAATGATCATTTTACTAGGTAATAACACCATCTATATTTAATATAATCAATATTAAATCCATAGAATGATGAATTTTAAAGGTGGAAGGGACTCTAGTGATTGTCTTGTCCAACTTTTTGATTTACAGAGCAGGAAACTCAGACCAGAGTGAGGACCTGACTTGTCTGAGGTCACCCAGGAGAATCAGTAGGTGAGCCAGAGTCCAAATTCAGGCCTCCGATCCTACCTTAATGCTCTTTCTCTTAAGTTCCTAAACGCATAAAATGGCTATCGAATCACTAACCTTTGCGGGCATCTGCTTGTAAGACTGGTACAGGAGTGAAATAGGGATCTGTGCGATGAGAAGACGGCAGAACCGTGAGGTTGGATACGGTAGACCCTTTGATTAACTTTGGAACATTTACCTAGATAATCAAAAATTTGTTTCAGCAAACATTTCTGCCTTCACAGTGAACACAGTGAATAAAGTTATGAATAGTTGCATTAAGTTTTAATAAAGTAGCAATATGAGCTCCAATTTTATTGCTCATGAATGCTCTGTGCTATTGTCTACTACTGTCAGGAGTTTGTGTAATTTAAAATAGCTAATTAAATCCAATTAACATGTTGTGGTTTCCACTATATAAAGTCAACATAGTAGTTAATAAAAGAACTATTAAGATTTTGTTCAATTTTAATGACTACAATATAAAAATGCTAAATCTTGACAGAGGAGGTTTTGAATACAGCAAAGTTTTGTACCAAAAAATTTCCCAGGAAATAAATGTTAGAGTGTTAATGTTAAAAAAAAACCTGGAAGAATTAAAAGATAAACATATCAATCAATATTAATCCTGAGTAGATTTTTTTGCAGATCTCAGAGATGGTTACAAGGACACAATATCTGGATTAGTTATAGAAGATAATTACTTTTCCTAAAGTCATAAAATGTTTTTATTACAGTTACGAAATATGAATTGTTTCTATTAAATGGTTTCTAGATTTTAAAGATTACATATATTGCATATAAATCACATTTGATTGTATAGTCCAACTACACTATTTTTACCTTTATTATAGGAGTTTATGAATTACCTGGGTTCTCTCAGCAGGGAAGATGCAACTGTTTGGTATTTATAGACTGAATTTTCAAGCCATTTTCCAAACATTAATTAATTTGCATAACTTCCAAGGGAACTAGGTAACAGTTTGCTATTTAACTAATAAAGAACTTAAGACATAAAGATTAGATTTGTTTCAGGCCATACAGTATACTAGATACGCACAGATTATTCAATTCTGAAATTAATCTGATTTTACATTAGTAAAATTTGCCATTGGACTCGGTGGCACAATACCTTATTGCCATTAAGGTCATAGTGACTTTAAGGAAAAACAAAGGGAAAGCTTCATCGAGACCAGGGGGAGAAAATCACTTTACAAAATAAGTATCTATTAGCTGAGAAATGTCTGGATAAAGGGTTAGGGCCCCCACTGCCAGGATGTGGTAACACCATGAATATCAAACACTTTGATGATGTTTGATAAATAAATATAAATAGTATTTTGAATAGGAAAGAATAGACTGTTAGTGCAATCTGTGTCTCCCCAGGTGAGTCAGAAGGGGAAAGGGAGGTGCTACCAGCCTCCCCTTAATGAGAGTGTGGGACTCATAAGATTTATTTATTATGAGACTTTGGTCTTCCTGATCCACCTTGGTTTCTTGCCCTCACACTCAGCTCTCCTCTCCCCACCTCATCTCCAAACATGAGTAGCTTCCAGGATCTCCTCCTAATCAGAGAGGCTGAGATACCCAATGCACTATGCTCTAGAAGGCATGTACGTAGCTGAGGATATTCAATATCAAAAGTAGCAGGGTCTCCACTTGTCTGATTGATATAGGGGTCAGTGAGACAAAGGTAAATCGGAGGAGGAGAGAAAGATTCAACTTAAATAAACCTGTCAAGCACTGTGATGATGTAAAATATAGGCTTGGCAGTTTCAGGACACAGAGCATAATTTATCTGGATTTTCTGAAAGCCTTTGACAAAGAACACCTGACAACCTGCTCTGGCAAGCTAAAGCAGCAGGATCCAACATAAAACACAATATAAAGGATGACACAAAGGAGAGGAGAGTAGGCAGGTGATGTTCAGACTCTGTCAGGCAATCAGCACATTCATAACACTGCTTTAATTCTTTCAATTGCATCAGTCTAAACAATGTAAAAACCAGATCGAAGAACTACGCTGAAAAGGCAGTGAGGTGACTGTGTGTGTAGTGTGTGTGTGTGCACACGTGTGTGTATGTGTGTGTGGGTATGTGTTGGGAAATGGAAGGTAGTGTTTTCGTTGACAGAAATAAATCCCTCAGATAGCGTCAGATAGGAAACATCTGCCCACTGTGCTGTCCTGTTCCATGGTAAGCATAACCACTGCTGCGTATGCTTGGTTGGAGGGTGAAGGAATGAAACGACCTTCAGCATTTACTGAGCACTTACTATATAACACTAACTTTAACACGATGAGCATTAAATTTCATGAGCAATGGAAAAGCTAAGGGCTGTAGGAGTATAGAAGAGGGAGTAATTAACTCTGCCTGCTTGTATTGCAGAAGGCTTTGCAGCGACTCTCAGCCCTGGCTGTATGTTAGAATCACTCAGGGAGCTTTTAAAAATACTGCTGCCTGGGCCCCAACCCTGGGCAATTAACTCAGAATAGGTGGGCTGAGGCCTGGGTCTCAGTATTTCTAGAAAGCTCCCCAGGTGATTCTGATGCACAGCCAAAGTTAAGATGTACTGCAGTAAGTGATATTTAAATTGCATCTTAAAGAAAGAACTAAATTATATCAGGTGGAGAAGAGGATGCAGTTATAGGTAGAAAAAGTGGTAGCAATGGTGCAAAATAGCATATTTCATGCATAAAGATTTCACTGATGAGGAGGAGCTCTATGTGACTGGAGTATAGGGTATGGGTATGAGGAGGGTAGGATGAGGGAATGAGACTGGAAAGGTAGACTGAAACTGATGGAAATTAAAGAAACCAGCTTTATGAATGTGCTGATAGCCTGAAAGGATTCAAATATCATCTGCTGTGGCTGCTTCTTTTTGTCATGCTTTTTATTATATTTTATTCTGCAACCATACTTTGTAGTTTGTATAATATGATATAATATAAATCATATTATAAATAGAACAATGTCCCTTCTAGCTAGTTTTTCATTATTATTTCCTCAACTGGAATTCGGAACTTTATCACTTGATGTTAAATCTTCTATAATAGCTTAAAAAATTTTTTTTGAGACAGGGTCTTACTCTGCCACCCAGGCTGGAGTTCAGTGGCATGATCAAAGCTTATTGCAGCCTTCACCTCCTGAGCTCAGGTGATCCTCCCACCTCGGCCTCCCAGGTAGCTGGGACCACAAGTGTGCACCGACACACCTGGTTACTTTTTTGTGTTTTTTTGTAGAGACAGGGTTTCACTATGTTGCCCAGGCTGGTCTTGAACTCCTGAGCTCAAGCCATCCTCCTGCCTTGGCCTCCCAAAGTGTTGGGATTACAGGTATGAACCAATGCGCGCAGCCGAAAATTTTTGAAAATGTAAAAAATATAGAAAAGCTTAAAGAAGAAAACAGCAATCATATTCCCATCAGCCAGAATTAACTACTGTTAATATTATGGCATATTTGCTTCCAGTGTTTTCAAATAGGAAAACCACTCTATTTTATTATTCTGGTCAAAATGATGTATGCCCATTATAAAGATTTCAAGCAGTGTAGAAATACAAAAGACAAAAGTTTACGAAATCAAGGCAAATATCATCAGGTGATCCATCATCCCTGACATCTTTAGAATGATTAATACATCCTTGTATAAAAATAGGACTTATGTTATTAATTTTACACAAGGAAAAAAGGCTGCATTAAATCTAACACATTATTAAACTTCAAATAAATATTTCTTTACCACAAGATTTCTCTGAATTAAAAATGATGCCTCTTCAAGGTCTGGCAAATTTTTCCTTAAAGGGCCAAATAACAAATATTTTAGGCATGAAGGCTCTGTTCAGATCTGTTGTTTTGTAGTTAAAAGCAGCAGGCAGACAATGTGTAAATAAATGGGTGAAGCTGTATGCTGCGGTCTGAATGTTAGTGTCCCCCCTAAATTCACATGTTGAAACTTAATCACCAATGTGATACTTTTAAGAGACGGGGCCTTTGGAAGGTGGTTAGATCATGAGGATGGAATCGTCATGAATGGGGTTATAAAAAGAGACCCCAGAGAGCTGCCATGTCCCCTCCATCATGTGAGGACACAGAGACAAGGCGCCATCTATTAACCAGGAAACAGGTCCTCACCAGACACCAAATTTGCCAGCAGCTTGATTTTGGACTTCTCAGCTTCCAAAACTGTGAGAAATAAATTTCTATTGTTTATAAACCACCCAGTTTATCGTATTTTTGTTGTAACAGCCAAAATGGACAAAAACTTTATTTACAAAAACAGGTGGCCCTCAAGCAGTAGTTTGTGTACCCCTGCTCTAGAGTTAAATAAAGTTGATTCTGAAAAACGTTTAGATCTATTTACCACAAGATTTCATTTTGGATACTATATCTTAGCTTCAAATGGTGAGATAATCAGAACTCTCTTGATGCCCTGATCTCCACTCCCTCACCTCCTAATATGATTGTATCATTATTTTTATATCACCCAGATTTATAATGTTCCCATTCTGTTTTGGTACCATAATTCTAAGATTGCTTAGTATCAGTTCTACATGTAAATGGGTCCAGTGCTCACAAATAGTTCATTTGTCATGGATTCTCTGCTTGAGCTCTTTGATTGATCTCTTAATTGGCTAGCTTTGGTTACCAAGCAGTTTTTCCCAACAAGTGTTCATGTGTACTTTACTAGAATTAATGCAACTTATACTTGAATTACATCTGGGGTCATTCTTTCTTTTCACCAAATTTTGTAGACATTGCACCATTTTCTTCCACAATGAGAATTATTGTGAAGTCTGACAGCCATCTGCTTTTCCACCCCGGTAGGTGATTTACTTTCTTTTCATCTGGATGTCTGAAGCATTCTTTCTCTTTGAAATCCAAATATTTACCTAAAAAATATTTGTAGAATAGTACATCCTGAGTTTCAGCTGAGTACATGGCTGTCCACTTACAGAATACATTTCCCAGCATCCCCTGTGGCTAAATGTGGACAAATGACCAAATTCCGGTCAATAAGGTGTAAGCAGAAATGATCTGTGTAACCTCTGGGTCGTGTCCACAGAGTGCTTGGCAGTACTATCATCATCCTTCCTGTGGGCTGAAATGTAGGTATGGAGAGGAGCCAGCTTCCACCTTTGGGATTAGAATGTCCTGTAACTACTGTAATGAGGAGCTGATGGAGATCAAGATGAAAGAAACCATATCTTGAACGACTGTGTGGAGCAGAGCTGTCCTGCCAGCCTTGGACTTCTCACTAGTGGACTGTTTTGAGAGTGAGAAATAAACTAATTTATTTAAGTCATTATATTTTTGGATTTCTTTGTTATAGTTTGTACCAAACTAATAGGTATATCTATTAGCTTCTAATTAACCTCCTTTGTCTTTTTCTTCTGCATTTACTGTACTTACAGTCTTTTCTCTATGTCAGTATTTTAATATTCAGCAATGTTTGTTATGTTCATTGTATTTATAGTTTATTTATGAGTTCCATAAAGTATTCTGGTATTCAATTTGTTTCCTTATATCTGCAATCTCCCTTTTTTTAATTCTGCTATTTTATCATCTCATGTTTGAGCTCGTTTTAATTAATTTATGTTCTTATTAGGTTGTAGCATAATGTGAAGAAATTGTGAGAAAATTCCTTCTGTTCCTTCATTTATGTTGTTTCTACATTAGACTTTGTCTTTTGCAGCCCATAATTCTCCCTTCCATTTCCCCTCCCTTGCTTTCATTAGCTGTGGGTGAAATACGGACTTGGAGAAAATGCAAAGACCACAGGAAATCCGTATAGTGACTATATAATTTCTTTTTTCCTTGTGCGTACTTGGGTAGCTCTGTCCAGACATTCTACTTGCTGTTATGTAGAATCTCCTCCCCCATTATTTGGTACCAGTGTGTCATCTCTCCCAGCAACATGTGAGAACTGGGCATTCTGGGGTTTTTCTACCTTTCTGTTACCTGAGGGCTTGGACAGGGGAAGCCTCTGTCGAGGTATGCAGTCCTTGTTAAAGTTTTTAGGCGCTCTTGCCTCTCTTGAGATCTTGATAAACATCATCTATCAGGGCTTGCTTACTTAGTTGAAGATAAGGCCATCCCTCCCTACCTTCAACCCCCAAGCACTCTGGAATATTTTCATAGAGTCCTGAAGACTTTACTTTTCTCAGAAAGTGTCAGACATATTATATACTTTCCAATTTCACGTTTCTTAAAAGTCTCTGTAGTCAGAAGACAGAAAAAATAAGGATGTCTGCTTGATTGTCTTCTCTCCAGATTTTGTAGTATTTTTGAGAATCTCAGTATTTTTACAATTTGCTGGTAGTACCTGGAGGGTCGGGAAAGGTTAGGATTCGAGCTATGCTGTACTTCTCTACTTCGCTCCCACATCTTCTGCTTAGTGAATTTGTGCTCAACCTGGATGATCATATTCGGCAACCCTGTCCCAATCCCCTCCCCATATTATGGAAGAGGAAAACTCAGAAACAGAAAGGAGAAATAGTCAAAGCATACAGTTTATCAATTTCAGAGGCAGAATGAAAAATGCAAGTCACTGCTTCATGGCCCAGTGGGGCTTTTTTGTTTGTTTGTTTTTTGTTTTTTACTGTACTTTCTTAGTTTCTGATGCTTTCACCAAGCACAGCTTAGGTCACCAGCTCTACCCTTATGTCCTACCACTCTGCCAGCTTTCTCAGGTCTTTCTTGGTGCCACTTAACTTAGCTACAGTAGGAGTCTCAATTCCTCTTGGTCAGGTTTAACAGCATTCTTGGAGACAGAAGAAAATTCCCTGGGGAGGCATCTATAGTAAAGGCAAGAATCTTGGGCTTGGAGCACTGGATTGGATTCCTAGCTCTGTCACCTAATTAGCAAAGTGCAGAATGTATGTTATTTAACTTCTCTGAGTCTGTTTTATCTTCTGTAAAACAGGAATCCTCTTATCTACAGTGCAAGTAATTTTTATGTAAAGGATCTGTTTCTGGAAGCATTTCATAATTCTGAACTCACATAATTCAAGACAGGCAAAGAATGGCAGGTATGGCAAAGACTGCTGGCTGACATCCAATGTACTACTCAGCCAGAAATTATACCTCCCAGACTGCCTTGCAGCTTTCTGTGGCTTTCAGACAAGGTTCTGGCCAGTGGTATAGGAACCTACTGACTCTGCTGACTGAAATAAAGACATGATGGTGGGAGGTGAGTAGCCATCTGAGATCACAAGGTGCCTGTCCAGGAGGTCAGAGCAGTCAGATGGAAAGTGTGTGTGGACCTGACATTGTAGAACTGCCAGATGAGCCACAAACTGCCATGCTCAAACTGTTAACTATGGTTGTATTTAATCTATTATTATTTTCTATATTTTCAGAACTCATATACTAAATAATACAGGACACACACACACATATAATTCACTATATATGTGTATATATATGTGTATATGTGTGTGTGTATGTATATATATGTATAAAATTCACTCAAATTTGAATTATTTCAACCTTTATGTATAAGGTCAGAATCTGGCTGGGTGCAGCAGCTCATGCCTGCAATCCCAGTGCTTTGGAAGGGTGATGTGGGAGGACTGCCTAAGGCCAGGAGTTCGAGACCAGACTAAGCAACATAGTGAGATCCAGTCTCTACAAAAAATAAAAAAAATTATCTGGGCATGCACCTGCAATCTCAGCTACTTGGGAGGCTGAGTGAGGTGAGAGGATTGCTTGAGCCCAGGAGTTTAAGGCTGCAGTGAGCTATAATTATGCCACTACATTCCAGCCTAAGTGACAGAAAGACCCAGTTTCTAAAAATAAAAATAAAGCAAGAATTTATTATTTTATATCATGATATTTTGAATTTCTAGAATCCTATTTTACATAAAATTCACCATCACTGTTCTTCCATAAGGCTATTGTGAGGAATTAATGAATTAATATATGGAGATGCATTCCATAAATTATTTTTCACACCAGGAATGTGTGAATGGGTTTTTTTTCCATGTAAACATTTTATTGAAGTACAACATTTTTTTCTTTTTCTTTTTCTTGCTTTCTTTTTTTTTTTGAAACAAGGTCTTGCTCTCTTGCCTATGCTGGAGTGCAGTGGTGTAATCACAGCTCACTGCAGCCTTGACCTCCTGGGCTCAAGCAATCCTCCTACCTCAGCCTCTTTAGTAGCTGGAACTACAGGTGCACACCACCAGGCCTGGGTAATTTTTGTATTTTGTGTAGAGATGAGGTTTCACCATGGTGTCCAGGCTAGTCTTAAACTCCTGGGCTCAGGTGATCCTCCCACCTCAGCCTTTGAAAGTGCTGGGATTACCAGTGTGAGCCACCATGCCCAGCCACAATATTCATTTTTTAAAAGGCAAAAGTGATGAATTGTAACCAAGTGACCACTGTGGGTAACTAGTATCCAGAGCAAGGAGTAGAGCATTACAGGCACCAGAAGCCCCTCTTTTGCTCCCTCCCAGTCACTACCACAACTCAAAGACAGCCAGCATTCTGAATTCTATTGCCACCTATTGTTTTTCTGTTTTCAAACTTTATATAAATAGATTATTACAGTAGGTATTCTTTTGTATCTGACTTTTTTCTTTCAAAACTGGTTGTGAGATTCACCATGTTGTTAAGTACAGCAGTATGTTCATGCCATGAACTTTTAAGTATTGATTTTAAGTCATAAATTATACATATAATCAGTAAGACTTGAGCCTCACTATCACTTTTTTGCATTTCTTATAATGTTCCTTCTAGAATATTCTTCTCCTCTAGACTCTGCTATTAAATTCTTGTCACCCTTTAACAACTAGCTTAAATGTAATCTCCTGTAGGAAATCACTTCTGATCTCTTCTTCCTCTGATTTTCTATAGTTTTTCTTTTTACTTATCTTGTTACATTTATAACATATATTGTAATTATTTGTATACTATCCTGAAGGCATTATGCAATTCAAAGCTCATCTAATTCTGTCTTATTATCTCAAGTGAATAAGAAAAAGAGCAAAGAATGTTTTAAAAAATAATCACTTAAAGCTTTCTGGGAAGGCGCAATTAAAATGGACATATTAGTAGCAAATATCTTCTATTTTGATAAGGGTAATACAATAGCAAGTATCACCTTTATGGTAATGGTGGAGCAGCTTATAAAAGACTCTCTCCTGAAGACAATAATAACACACTCTGGACAAAATGTAAAAAATAAACAAACAACAACAAAAAAAACCCCACAAAACTCCAACTATTTGAAGGCACTGAGAATGAAAGCAGGCAGAAACTAGGGGGTGGCTGATCTTGAAAGAAGGGAACTGCAACAGTTGAGATGTATGTGTGTGTAATTTCTGGCCTGGAAGTACTTCTCAGACTATGAAAGGCAGAGTGGCTATAACTCAAGAAGAAAAACACAGTCTTACTGGCTTGAAAGTCAGAGGATGGAGTTTAGTGCTGTCATAAAAGCTGAAAATAGGGGGAAATAATAGAAATGAGGAAATTGCAAGAAGGAGAGGAGACTCCAAAAATTGCAAATAAATGACATATAAATCCTTGGCTGACCTCTGAGCTCCAGGTATCTGAAAGAGGTTTTTAAGGAGCCCAGCCAGGATGGAACCGTTAAAGATTTGTAAAAACTGAGCAGAGATTTCAGTTGCTACCAACCACAGCAAGGATAGAGTCTGGAGTTTGAATCTAGCCAAATTAACTGCCTACTTGAATAAATATCAGCACTTTAGAAAGCAAGATAACAATTCCAAGTCTCTACAACATAACATTTATAATGTTCATAACAATACAAATTTTTGTATATACAAAGAAATAGGAAAAGGTAGTCCATAGTCAAAAGAAAAAATAGGCAATAAAAACAGATCCTAAGATGACTCTGATATTAGAATGAGCAGATAAAGACTCTAGAGCTGCTGTTATACATATTTTAAGGACCTTAAAAAATTGTAATAATACTAAATGAACACATGGAAAATCTTGGCAGAGAAATTAAATGTATATAAAAGAGGACTAAATGGAAATTCTAAAACTGAAAGTAAAATATTTGAAATAAAAAATTAATCAAATAGGTTTGACAGCAAATTAGAGTGGGCAGAAAAAGGGGTAGGGAACTTGAAGAGCAATCAACAGCAATTACCTAATTTGAATAACAAGAAAAAAAATTTTACATAATGGTTCTTCAGTGACCTGTAGGACAATATCATGTGGTATAATCTGCATGTAATTGAAGCCCCAGAAGAAGAGGAGGAAGAGAATTATAGAGAAAAATATTTAAAGAAACAATGGCCAGAATGTTCCCTAATTTGTTAAAAAAAAATAAGCTTAGAGATCCTAGAAACTCATACAATGAACCCCAAGAAGAATAAACACAAAGAAAACTACATTCGAGCATATGATAATCAAACCCCTGGAAGCCAAAGGCAAGAAAATCTTGAAAGCAGTCAGAAAAGAAAAAAAGATCCATTATACACATAGGGATCAATTATTTGACTAATGGTTGACTTCTCATCAGAAACAATGGAACTTTAAAGCACTGAATAGGGAAAAAATAAAAAACATGGCCACCCCAAATTCTACACCCAGTGAAAAATCTTTCAAAATAAAGGTAATCTAAATACTTTTTTTGACTTTTTTTTTTTAGACAGAGTCTCGCTGTTGTTGCCCAAGATGGAGTGCAATGGAGCTATCTTTGCTCACTGCAACCTCTGCTTCCTGGGTTCATGCAATTCTCCTGTCTCAGCGTCCTGAGTAGCTGAGATTACAGGCATGTGCCACCACACTTGGCTAATTTTTATATTTTCAGTAGAGGCGGGGGTTCATCATGTTGGCCAGGTTGGTCTCGAACTCTGGACCTCAAGTGATCGCCCGCCTTGGCCTCCCAAAGTGGTGGGATTATAAGTGTGAGCCACCGTGCTCGGCCAGTCTAAAGACTTTTTTTTTTTGGACAAAAGACAAGCAAGTGTTACCAGCAGGCATTAGCTTTCTTTTAAGAAATGTTTGCAGCTGGGCGTGGTGGCTCACGCCTGTGATCCCAGCACTTTGGGAGGTTGGGGTGGGCAAATGACAAGGTGAGGAGTTCAAGACCAGCTTGGCCACCATGGTGAAACTCCATCTCTACTAAAATTACAAAAATTAGCTGGGCCTGGTGGTGGGCGCATGTAATCCCAGCTGCTTGAGAGGCTGAGACAGGAGAATCGCTTGAGCCCAGGAAGTGGAAGTTGCAGTGAGCTGAGATCATGCCATCGCACTCCAGCCTGGGTAACAGAGCAAGACTCCATCTCAAAAAAAAAAAAAAAAGAGAGAAATGCTTAAAAACATTCTTCAAGCTGACAGAAAATGACTTCAGATGACAACTCAGATATATATGGCAAATATAAAAGATTATATCTTTTTCTTCTCATGATTTCTCTCAAAGACAATTGGCTATTTAAAACAAAAATTATTATACAGTGTGCATTTTATAATATACGTAAAGTAGATGACAACGATAGCACAAAAATTGGGAGGTCAATAGTTGCAAATTCCTTACATCTTATGTGAACTGGTGCAATATTAACTCCAAAGAAACTCTAGTAAGTTAAGGATGAATATTGTAATTCTTAGAGCAACCAATAAAAATAATGTAAAGAGGTATAGGTTAAAAGTCATAAAAGATTTAAAATGGAATATTAAAAATTATTTAAAAATATGTAACTCTAAGTCAGTCAGAAATCAAAGAATAAGGAACAAAAAATGGATGGGATAAATAGAAAACAAATAGAAAGATGGTTGTGATAGCCGCAGGAGACAGATAAATGCTTAGGCAGATGGGGTAGGTCCCCAGTGAAACCCGACCTTCAGGCTGAGACAATTTAAAGCCTAGCTACAAGTCTCAGGTAAATCCTTGGACCAGATCGAGAACCTTTCTTCCCATTTGGTGTGCTTTCCACTGATTGATCCCCACCCTTCACCTATTTTACATATACCTAGCCTTTTCTAATTGTGTTTTTACATTGTCATGCCCACCTTTGAGTGGTATTTTCCCTTTAACCTTTTTTGCATACTCACAAACCAATCGGCACACACTCCCCATTCTGAGTCCATAAAAAACCCTAGACCCAGCCAGATTGGAAGAGAAACCAACTGCGAGGGTGGGGAACCACCCCCCACATTCCCTGTCCACTGAGAGCTGTTCTGTTGCTCAATAAGATGTTTTTCTGTCCTCCTCAACCTTCAAATTGTTACCATAACCTCATTCTTCTTAGATGTGGGACAAGAGCTTGGGAACCACCTAACGCAGGCAAAGGGCTGTACATAAGTAACCTAGGCAGGCTGAGCGGACAGGGCACCTCCAGCGTCAGGGCCCAGGGCTGAGCAAGGCCCAGGGAGGATGTCGCCAGTTGTGGAGGTCCCCAGTCAGCAAAGCAGACAAGGAAAGTCCTGTGTCAGTTGTTCTAAATCAAACCATGTCTAAATTTCATTAAATGGAAATGAACTAAACATTCTAAAAAGCAGAGATTATCAGACTGAACTTAAAAAACAGGACATGATAAATGCTACTCTAAGAAATGCATTTTAATTTTAAAGACACAGGTTGAAAGTAACAACAAAAAAGACTGATATACCATGCAAACAGTAAGCAAAAGAGAGATGAAGTAATTATATTAATATCAAAGTAGACTTCAAGACAAAGAGAATTATGAGAGAGGAAAAGAGATTTTTCTTAAACAGATGAAACAGATGAAAGAGTCTTAAACAGATGTAAGTTTCTTATAACCAAGAAAATACAACAATAATAAATGTGAATGTCTCTAATAATATTAACACAAAATATGTAAAACAAAAATAATCAAAACTAAAGGAAAAAATAGACAAATCTTCAATTAGAG
Organism: Theropithecus gelada; assembly: GCF_003255815.1. NCBI lineage: Eukaryota > Metazoa > Chordata > Mammalia > Primates > Cercopithecidae > Theropithecus > Theropithecus gelada. Next base: position 42,900,978 of record NC_037674.1, on the reverse strand, counting down.
GTGATGATTTTAAAAGCCTCTTCTCAGTAATTGGTAGAACAATTAATTTTTTAAAAATCAGTAAGTATATAGATGTGCTGAAAATCATCATCAGCTACCTGGACCTAACATTTATAGAACACTACAGACCAACAACTGTAGGATATACATTCTTTTCAAATGCACATGTAACATTCACCAACATAAACGATATCCTAGGCCATAAAATAAGTTTCAATCAATTTCAAAAGATTGAAATTATACAGAGTATATTATATAGTACAGATATGAATATGGACAGGGAACTAAATGAAAAGTTTCGAAGTGTGAGTGGAAACAAAGCTGGGATTGGTTGATTCAATAACCTGGAGAAAACAGTGTTGCCATTTGGCTTCTGATAAAAGCCAAGGTACCCTGCTGCCAAAGCTCAGGATAGGCAGGGCCTAAGGAAAAAGAGAGAACACAGAAAAAAAGAAAGAGAAGAGAGGGAGAGAGAGGAAGGAAGGGAGGGAGGGAGGGAGAGAGAGAGAGAGAGAGAAAGAGAGACAGAGAGAAAGAAAGAAAGAGAGAGAAAGAGAAAGAAAGAAAGAAAGAAAAAGAAAGAAAAAGAAAGAGAGAAGGAAGGAAGGAAAGAGAAAGAAAGAAAGAAAGAAAGAAAGAAAGAAAGAAAGAAAGAAAGAAAGAAAGAAAGAAAGAAAGAAAGAAAGAAAGAAAGAAAGAAAGAAAGAAAGAAAAAGAGAAAGAAAGAAAAGGCACACATAGGATCACAATTTGCAGAGCTGGAAGGGGTTTTAGGCTGATAAAAGGGTAGTTAGCAGCAGAAGTGACAAGGGGGATTGTGAACACAGACTTAAAGAACGTGGTGAATAGAAATGACTGTGGGGGAAACTGCAGCAGAAATACTATTTTGAACACACAGCAGCTATCTGAAGTGAGGGCATCTGCATGCCTCACAGACCCCATACAGCGCATTACATAAAGTAGAGTTATTATGATGTCCCAATCCCCCACAAAAAACAGTTAACTTATGGTAAAATGTGACTAACGAAGCAAAGTATGTAATGTAGTCCAGAAATTTTTCCATTAAAATTGTTATGAAATCCAGCACTTAAGCAAAATTTCCCAAAGTGTGCTCCTCAGAATATAGTTCTGTGAGCTATTCTGCAGAAAGGGACTCTGAGGAAGTTTGGGAAACATTGCTAACTGCATTTCCTCTTCTTAAAGAATCACTTGGACTCGGGAAGGGGAACATCACACACCGGGGCCTATCATGGGGAGGGGAGAGCGGGGAGGGAGTGCACTGGGAGTTATACCTGATGTAAATGACAAGTTGATGGGTGCTGATGAACTGATGGGTGCAGCACACCAACATGGCACAAGTATACATATGTAACAAACCTGCACGTTATGCACATGTACCCTAGAACTTAAAGTATAATTTAAAAAAAAAAAAAAGATTCATAAAGGCACACCAGCGTGTTAGTGACTCCAGGTGGCTTAATGGCATAAAAACCAGTCTGACTCTCTTTAACCTCATGTTTCCCAATTTTATGGGACCACAATACTCTTTTTGCGTGGAATACCTATTAACATTCCAAAGAACCAGCATTCTTTGGGATACATTTTAGGGAAAAAAATGATTCAAGGATTGACACATAGCTAACAATGATATTGCTATAATTTGTTAATAGGAGCCCATTCTGTAAAGCTATTAATAAAAGACAAGTGATAATTCGATTTTACATAAAACTTTTCTTCAAAGGAGCTTGAGACACACTGGACCCAGAATTTTCTGAGGAATTCAGGTTGACAAAAATGTAATGATTCCTTGTTGCTATTTTTTCTCACTATATTTAATAACATTTATTTGTGGTATTCCAACAGAAATTGTAATCTGGAAAAGTAATTACTAGAGAACAAAGTACTGTCCATTTCACTTACATGACTATTACATTTCATAAGAAAAAATGTGTATAGTTGATACCACATGAGAAGAAATGAGTGTAAATGGTAGTCGTTTCACTTAAGATCTAAGAAAGACTTTGGGAATGAATTTATCATTTATTATAATAATTTTTGCTATTTCCTTTTATTCCTTATTACAGAGCAGTGTGCCACTCTCTAGGCATTTTCGTTTAAATACTGGCTGGGGTCATAAGTGAAATAAAGTTTGGTCCTCATTTACCTCATCCCAGCAGTTGGGTTGGCACGCAGCTGCAGAACTGCTGGGGCTCTTTTTATTTAATTTGGCATCCCTTCCTGAGCAGTACTGAGACTTTTACTTCAATGACTCCACTGGGCTTTGCCATAATTTCTATGCTGTATCAGTAAAGTCTGTGGAAGAGATGCCTAAGCAAACCTGAAAGGAGGCTAGGAGCGCTTACAGTTCAGGTATTTTTGCCGAAGTCAATGAAGGGATTAATCTCAGATACAGTCCATTTAAAAAAAAATTAACTCGTTTAGTAATGAAGCGAATGTTTAAGGAATATTCATTCGATCATTTTAATATTATATGTATATGTCTGTGTGTAAGAGTTTGTCCTTTTCACAATTTCTCTTCGAATAATTTTTCTAGATTCTGAATCAGATTGTCAAAAGAAAATATATCTTCAAATTCTGAGAGCGCCATATGTTAATTATATGACTGGAAAATTGGGAGTAACAATGTCTTTAATACACTCTGAGTAGTAAAAGTAGTAACAAGTAAAAGTGATGAGGACAAGTTGCATATTTTGTTGCATACATAGAAAGCACTCAACAAATGCTCTGTTGAATGCATAAATTGAAAAAACAATACCCTCTGTGAATTTTATTTCCACAATCAGTACAGAAAACAGTTTCACCTGGTCTGCTTTTCTGTCCCACATGTCACGTGTCAGTGGTCACAAATGGGGAAGGAAGGAAACCAAAGGAAACAGACTTCGATCAGAATTATGGATGGTCAGAACTAGAACAGATCTTAGAGATGATTGGATCCAATACCTCAAAGTGACAAACACACTAAAGCCCATGAAATATAAGTGATTTGCCCCAAGAATATGACCTAGGAATTAGTGTGAGGTCTACGATTGGAGCCTAATAGAAACATGGACTTTTCTTGTAATGAGGATTGTCAATATTATATGAGGTTATGATGCTGAAAAAAAATCTTCCTTTGACAAACTTGAAAAATAGTTCTTTTTAATGGTTTTCTACCCTCCCTCCCTCTCTCTCTCTCTTTCTTTCTTTTGAGAGAGTCCCGCTCTGTTACCAGGTTGGAGTGCAGTGGCACAACCTCAGCTCACTGCAACCTCTGCCTCCTGGGTTCACGCCATTCTCCTGCCTCAGCCTCCCTAGTAGCTGGGACTACAGGTGCCCGCCACCACGCCTGGCTAATTTCTTGTATTTTTAGTAAAGATGGGGTTTCACCATGTTAGCCAGGTTGGTCTCAATCTCCTGACCTCATGATCCGCCCGCCTTGGACTCCCAAAGTGCTGGGATTACAGGCGTGAGTCACCGCACCCGGCCCTAATTTCTTTATTTCTTCTTTTTAAAACATCTTACTTTAGTTTAATCCATCTGGAGTTTTCTTTGTATAGAATGCAAGGTTAGGATTTAATCTAATTTTTTTTTCCCAAATCATTAGCTAAGTGACTTGGCACCATTCATCTAACAAGTCCTCCCTTTCCCATTGACTTACAGTGTCACCTTTATTACATTCCAAGTTATTGTTTACACTAAGGTCAATATCTATGCTGAGTTTTTTATTCCATTGATCTATCAATTTTTCTACCCGTAGAAATAATTATTGTAATTTTATTATATGCTTTAGTAAGTGGTATGAAAAGTTCACCTTCATTAATCTTCTTTAGGGAAAAAAGAAACGAGGCCTTTTGCCTATTCTTCAAGATGATGAACACTAGCAAGTTGAAAAAATTAATATTCCATGCAAACCAAATAAAACCCATATGAATTTTGATTGGAATTACATTGGACATAAAGATTAATGTGGGAAGAACTGGCATGCTTACAAACATTTTCCTTCTCAGGAATATGATATATCTTTCCATTTATTCAAGTGTTCTTTGATGTTGTTCATTAAAGTTTTGGAGTTTTCTTCACATAGGTTCCCCACTTTTTATGTGAAGATTATTACTAGGTACATGTGTTCCTCATTAGAGAGGGAACTGTGGAGAGGGAGAAGAGAAAAAAAGAGAAAGAGAGAAACAAAAAGAAGAGAAGGGAGAAGGAAGGAAAGAAGCAAGGAAGGAAAGGAGGGCAGGAAGGAGGGAGGTAGATCATACATCCAAACATGGAAAACAAATCCATTTAAATGTTCATAATAATTATCTCTAGGTGGAGGGATTGAGGTTATGTAATTTTTTTATCTTTCAACCCTTGTATTTTCCAAGTTTTCTTCAATGAGAATGTGAAAAAAGTGTTATAATCAGAAAATTGGGCACGGGGGTGAACAAAGCTTCATGTTTGCTTCCTAAAGTCAGCTGCTATGTTGCCTACCTGGGCCTTGGGCTCACTGCCAAAACATAAGCCCTAGGATTGTGCTACAATCACCTAAGGGAAGTTGTGTGTAGGGCTTGGGGGTAGGAAGAAGGAGATGGAGAGATGAGAGAAACACGGCTGAAAACCATGCCCATAAGACTAGACAGACCCTCCCTGCCCTGTCACTTCTCTCTAGAATCTTTCCTCTTCAAACATTCAATTACATTTTATTGAATTAAATTAATCATTTATTGAGTACCTTCTATGCATAATGCATTTTGTAAAGTACCCTGGAAGATATGAAAGTGAAAAAAATATGGTTCCAGGAGATCTAACAAGAGGAAAAGATACAAACTCCCCTTTCAATTCAACGTATACCACGTGAATGCTTTAAAAGGATGCTATGATGGCCTAGGCAAGGGAAAATTCCTTCTCCCTTAAAAGATCTGGATAGACATCATTATAGGAAAAAAGAGGGCTGGCCAGGTGTGGTAGTCACACTTGTAATCCCAGCACTTTGGGAGGCTGAGGCGCACAGATCATTTGAGGTCAGGAGTTCGAGACCAACCTAGCCAACATAGTGAAACTAAAAAATACAGAAATTAGCCAGGCATGGTAGTGTGCACCTGTAATCCCAGCTACTCAGGAGGCTAAGGCAGGAGAATCACTTGAATCCAGGAGGTGGAGGTTGCACTGAGCCGAGATCGTGCCACTGCACTCCAGCCTGGCCAACAGAGTGAGACTCTGTCTCAAAAAAAGAAAAAGAAAAAAGAAAAAGAAAAACTTAACACAGTTCTCACTTGATTATACGGGTCTTTAACAAGGTATTACTCAAAGTCACATACAAATAAATGCAAATTTATATTGCATTCTGACCAAGTTGGACATTATGTCTGAGTTAGAGATATGAATGTAGTTGGGGAAGTTTTCATCTTAAAAGTACTAGCTCATCTTCTTGTTCTAGTCTTTGAGTTAATACAGCCTTTATTAAATACTCTGATCTTTTACTTCTGTCTCAGACTGGGGCAGAGAAATTTCTTCATCAAATTCCTTGGTCATTAAGAAAGCAATCTTTGACTGGGCTGGGCCCAGATATGTCCCTCAAATGCAGGTCAAAATCACCACCCTCAAAGCTACCTGGAAGGTAGTATAGAATAAGGATAAAGAATGCTAGGTTGAAAGCCAACTGGTTGAGTTTGAATTAACATCCTTCGACTTTTAGCTTGTGTGAGTTTGGGTGAATTTTATTAACTGGTTTTTGCCTCAGTTTCCCCAAATGTAAAATGAAAGTAGGAATAGTACTTGCCTCTTAGGGTTACTGTGAGGATTATGTGAGATAATCCATGTAAAGTGTACTTAACAGCATGCACAATTCAGACAAGCCCTCAGAAATGTTAGCTATTGCTTAACACTTACGCAGTATTTATCCTGAGTATGTAGTACCTTCCAGGTTAACATGCAGCCAAGAGCAGAAGCACAGTTAGGTGTCCTGCAAGTGTTCAAATTAGAAAGTAGAAGTTGCTGAGAGATTTACCTTCCCTTCTGTTAAAGTCCAGGTTCTACACTTTAAGCTATGGGTAAATGGAATACTAAACCCAAGATGGTAGCAAGTTAGTGATAGGTAATTTCCCTGGGATTTAAATGTTTAGATTAAATGCTAATTCCATAAATTAGATGACATGATAATTCCATAAGATGATTACAGTTTGAAAATCCTTTTCTGAAAAAGTAAAACCTCCTGCTCAAAATTATGGTTATGTTAAACTAACCCAGTATTAGGTATGGAGCATACTTTTAAATGAGTGGAGAAGACAATGCCACTGCTCTCTTGGGTTGCTCTTTTCACTATACAACTCCTCCCGATAACCTTCCATAAGGGTCAGCCCCATCTTAAGTGAGAAATGGAAAAGGGCATTTTGGAACTCAGAAAATTGAGTTTTCTTAGGAACAATCTTAAAGTGGTTAGGTCCCCAGGCAAGCTCATATAATGTATTAGTATATCTGAGCTTAACCATTAGACATATCTGGGCCTCTCACCAGCTACACAAGGAAAAAGGAGAATTATTTTTCTCTAAAAGTAGCTCCTAGTGGCTTTGGGAGCTAAGGCAAGCAGCATTTCTCACCAAGAAATCGCCCAAGAATACTTCCCCTATGGGTTGGTTTCCTCTTGTGTCTTATTTTTCTTTCTCCTCCTGATACATTCTGTTTGTTTCAGCCAGGGTTTCTCTCATCCTCTGGATAGTGTAATTACTCAGATAGGACGTATAAACTAGTGACAAGAAGATGTGTCACCCCTTACCCCAACTCGGGAGTGTTCAACTAAAAAAACGGATACATGATCAATGTGGTCAGATCCATGTAGAAGCTGACTTAAAAGATTCCAAAAGGGAATGTAGTCTAATTGGTGTTATCAAAGACATAAGACATCAGCTGAAGGTGAGTGGTATTTCATAGCAGGAAATTAGTAAAAAGGAAGGCAAAGATTAAGAACACAGGCTGTAATATCAGATAGAGCCTGATTCTGAGTTCTATCACTTACTAATTGAATGACTGGAGAAAGTAACTTAATTTCTCTATACTGAAGTTTCTTTACCAGTAAGATGGAGATAGTATCACTCATTCCATGGGGATTGTGATATAACATAATGCACATAGTCAACCCCAAGCAGATAGTAGCTATTAATGTTTACTATAAAAAGTTGAATTGGAGAGGCAGAATTTCTCAGTATCCATAAAGCACTCACTTTACAGGAATGTATTCATATCCTTCTGGCAAGTGTAGCTTCACAGATGGGTGTGTCTGACTATAAAAGTGTGATGCTGCTGCTCACCATGAAGATTGTCCAACTAATTACCTTAGTCGGTTTCCCTGTTCACTAAGCAGCCTTCTAACTGGATTCTGTGTAGCTTTCTAATAAGGAGAAAATATGTGCATCAGATCAGGCTGATTTGAACATTCAGGTCTGTTTGACCATGATAGCTCTCCTTAGAATACATAAAGTGGCATTTCAGTTTGTACATCAGTCTCTTGTGAGTTCAGCTGTACCCAAGAGATTGACTGACTCTGGCAAAATCAAATCTCTAATCCTATGAAGTCAAGGGTTACATCTTGGGCTTCGCTAAGGTATTAGCACTCTAATGGGCTCTAAGTTGCCAGTCAGCTGCCTACAAAACATCAATACTATCACACCTAAAACCATACCTCTTCCTGTTTCTTAAATTGTTGACTTGCAAGACAGGAATAGCCTAAAGAATATTTTCTTTGAACTACACAGGGTTTAAAAAAATTATCTGATCACACATTTAAAAATTAGATTTCACAAAAAAATATAAGCATGACTTTCCAGCTTCTTTTGGAAACCCAGTCACAAAAGGCTAGAGCTAAGGTGGCTGCCTCCTGGAGGGAAAGCCTGTCTCCTCAGTTCAGTACTCCAGTAACGTGGACCTAGCCTTTACACTCAGTCATTTCAGTAACGTATTATCTGCCGGACCCAATACAACTATGCTGTGACTCCTACTTTAAAAAAGAACAATTTGGACATTTTCTAAGGGATTTTACTGCTTATATAAAAGAAAAAAGTGTCAGGAAGTAAAAAAAAAAGCCTGTTCCATGAATACCACTTTTCCTTTTCTTTTTTTTTTTTTTTTTCATTTAGCACAAAGAGATGATAAGTTTGGAGAGACACCCATATTTCAGAAAACATTTGGATTAAGATAGTCTCTTGGGCATTTCTGTGCATTATTAGATTGGGACCACAAGGGAGTTGGGGAGAGGGTGAGAGTGGGAGAGGAGGCTCATAATGTCCAGTGCTGAGGCTGAGATATGGCAATAGGAGAGTTGGGTGGGAGATGGGGGTCAGAAAGTGTGAGGAATCAACCATTCCTACTCTCTATCCTTTTGTCTTGCCACCACTTCTCTTGCCCGAACAAGTCCTACTTTTAGCTAATGTTGGAGAGGGGGTGAGAAGTAGGGATTAGAGATGAAGTTACAGGCAGAATCATTAGTAGTAGTGGGGCATACAGCATTAGGACAGAAAGTAAGAGGGACTGAGAGGAAATCCCAGCCATCCAGTTAGATTGGCCAGTTCTGAGTGGCCATTTATATGAAAGGGACAGAGAGTTGTATGTAAATGGTCAGGGGAAGGTGCAGCCTGTAGAACTCCAATGAGGCAGTTTTATGATTATCTAACAAGTTCAGGAGATAAGGTTATTCAACAAAGTACTATTGCTTTATAGCCAAAGGAAGAGAAAATAAAGTTTAATAACTAATGAAGACATCAAGGAATAGAGATCATTCAAAAGAATTCTAAAGTTGCCCTTCAGTTAAAGAAGCTGGAGAAGTGATCTAACTTCAGAAGCTGTCTGCCTTAAGCCCTGCCTTTTATGATCCTGACTGAAAATCACACAACTGGGTTTCAGGGGCCCATTCAAGGCCATCCATCAACTGGCCTCCACAGCCAACAACATCTTTTGGTTTCTACAACTTCATTAGGCAAAGTTCTAAGCCATCCTCCATTACTCTCACTATTCTCTACCTCGGCCTGTGCTTGTATTGCTTCTGGTACTTAAAATGTACACCACCTCTCCTTTAGTCTTGCCCATCAGTTCCTCTAAGGCCTATCTTAAGGCTTGCCTCCATCCAATTACATTGATCCTTGAGAGACTGGTGGTTCCACAAGGAACCAAATGAGCATTAATCTGGGAGTCACATAACCAGGACTGTGGCCCTGATGATGATTCTGAAGTAGCCAATTTATCTTTTCAGTATGTAGATGAAGAATTTGTCTTTAGAGACTAAGTGGTATACCTATGTTAACTTGGTTCACAGCACCAGAATTGAGAGCAGGATTGAAAACCCAAGTCCTCTGATTCTCCATCTATGGCTCTTTCTACTAAAGCATGCATGGTTGTTTTCAGACCATGACGCCTTAGTTGCCAACCATAAACTGATTTATTATTCAAGCTGTTGTGGAAGATAGAGATGGAAGTAAAAAGATTATATAATCTTTTTATATAAATAATCAATTACATAAATCTGGTATTTTCAGGTCATATTGCCCAAACTTTATAGCCTAATGAGAGGAATCTCTTCTAAATAAGTATCTTCTGGGTTTACTTTACACATTCTGTAGTGTAATTCAGAGGCTAGGCTTTTAAAGAAAGTGTAGGGTGAATCAATCTAGTCTATGGGCACTTACTTCTATTCTACCAAGGAGGTTCTAAAAGGCTAGGAATGTATACTTGAATTCAAGTACAGTTTAAGGTACAATGGGTTAGAATACTGGAGAACACAGCAATAGTATTTATTCATCTCAAGAACCTCTCAGTAGATAATTAACCTGGACCATGATAAAAAACAATCCTATTAGTCCCATTTTTCTTGTGGCTAATGCTATAACACTACTTGCTGTAGTATTTTTCCTTTGCTTCATTTTAAACAGAACGCTTACTATATTACTGCAAGCATTACCACTTTTGTAGCTGCTCCATTTTCCTCCTTGCAATAGAAAAGCAACAGTAATTAGGCAAAAGCATAAATTTTATATTTTTACTCAAGAAGGTGTAATTCTTATAAAAATCTGGGCTGGTATTGTAGACATTATCCACTTTTTCGTAGTTTTTCCGCACTACCAACTAAGAGATGTGGATATTTCAGCCATAAAGGATACAGGGGTTTTAGGATATGTCTCTGTTCTGATGCATACTTTGTCCCACACTGGATTTTTGTGTGAAAGAAAAGATGTATCACAGTTCTAACTTTTGGGACATCATGAACCCCTTTGTCAGTCTGGTGAAGCCTACGGACCCCTTCTCAGAATAATCTTTTATAAATGGATTAAATAAAATACATGGGAACCTATTATACTGAAATGCAGTTCTACCCATGGACCCCTGTACCCTAAACCTATCATAGGTGTGACACAGGTCCCTCTGTCTACCTAATTTTTGGCTTTTCAAAGTGGAATTAATTTTGAGGTTAGAAACACTATCTCTCAGTATGTAGTCAAACAAATACCCCAGTCCAAGGCCCAAGTCATAAAGTGAAAAGGCACAAAGTAAAAAGTATATCATAAGGGAGCAGGCCTAGTCCTGTTAGCAGGTGGCTGCCGACCTGAAATGATTTCAGAGCAGTGCAAAGGCTCTCTTCCTGGATTCCCCCAAATCCCTCTTCTCTCTGTCCACTCATGCTTGAAATCCCTTAATAGAGCCTAACTCCTTTGTTTTAATTAAGTAGCGGATTTGCTCTTGTTAAAAAATAAATACCCATAGGAGAGGTAATACTTGATGCCAAAGATTTGCAAATTTATTTTCAGCAGTAGAACAAGTTTTTCAAATGCAACCTTAAATAGAATGCTGATATATAAGTAAAGGCAAATTTTATAAGAATTTAGTATAATTGTGTATGTCAAAACAAATATAAATAATATAATTGCATATAGTATTATGTACTTATATGTATATAATTATTACTTAAATATAGTATGTGCTTACATTATATATTTATTATATAAATCTTTATATTATATATTTATTATATATGTATTTATATTGTATATTTCTGGTTATAGCAATATAAACCAATCCTGGAAACAATGAGGCTGTTTTGATGAAGACAAATTATGAAATCAAGAGTTATAAATAACTACAGTCTTACATCTGTCACAGAATGCAATGTATTTATATATTTTATTTTGCCTGCACAAGATGTGGAAAATCCAGATGTGAATAAGCAATTTCAAAAAGCTAACAATTTGTTATGGCAGTTATAATCTCAGAATTTAGTTCAATTAAAATGATCCAGAAACTTTAAAATAGTAGAAATTTTTTGTTTCAAAACAGAGTCACTAACAATGTCTACCAATTGCTTACGTTCCTTGATAATTAAGGATTAGTTGTTAAGTAGTCAGTTGGGGGATATTTGACAAATAGATTCCATAATTAATTTGAATCCTGACTCTGCTTGCTTACTATACAACCTCAGGCAAGTAGCTTAATCTTAGTCTCAGTTTTCTTATCTATAAAATGGTTATAAAAATGGCACCTGCTTAGAGGTGTAAGGGTTAAATAAGATAGTATACATAAAACAATATGTTAAATAAGATAGTATACATGAAACAATGTGTCCGGCAAACTTAATAAATGCTACTATAATTAAAGGGCTAAATTACCAAAAATATTTTTCAAATGTGTCATGTAACATTTTAGGATGTTCTATCATATCCCATTTAAATTTCTTTTCAGGTATCTCACCACCCTTCTCTTTCAGACAGTCTCTGAGTTTCAAAGAAATCTAATTTTGTTTTGCATGTTGAGTCCAAATTTTGACATTATGCTTCATTGTTGACTTTTATCTACAGTTGTAAACAGAGTAACATTGCAACCTTGCACTGTCAAAGACTGTATAGCTCATTTCAAATCATGTAAGAACCAACCCAAACTTAAATCGAGCAGTGAAACAATCTGTGATGCTATATTATCATGATGTGGCTATATTACTGTAATTGTACAGTTGACTATTATGCTGTGCCAAAAGTATGCATCAGAGAACTTGCCTGGCTTTTAATTGATAGTAGCACACATGTGTTCTAATACTAGTACCAATTAATGTTTACTGAATGATTACCAGGAGTCAGGCACTGCTTTACGACCTTCACACATATTAGCTTATTTAATCTTTGCTTATTTATTTGTATGATTCTTATAGGAGTGTATATGAGCAGATCTGAATTTCAAAATATGACTAGTACAAAGTTACACCCTATCTAATAAAAAACACCTTTATGGGAAATTCAAATGTACACACACACACTCAGAGTAAGCCTGAAAGTACAAATTAACCCACGGACGATCAAATGATCGAATGCATTAAAATTTGGCATCAATTGAAATATGTAGGTATTGTTCTTTATTATACTTAAAATGCTTGAATATTTATCATTAAAAATGAAATACAAATTAAATGCTGAGAACCCCTCTGAAACTCACTGGAGTTCTCTAACAATTTGAAAATGAACATTAAGTCCTATTACTCACTTACACTAGGATGTAAAAAGAGCCAAATCAGATTCTTTTCTAAAAGCATAAGTGTGAAGAAGGAAATGAGAGATTTTTAGTACTAATTCATTTTTAAGGAAGGTAAGAACCTTATTAGGTACCCATTATGTGCCAGCAATGTTAATATATTATCTGTATTCTCCATAGCACCCTTATTTAGTAGGCATCATTATCCTGACTTGACAAAACAGGGAACTCAGGATCTGAAATGTAATTTGCTTACCTAGGGTTCAGTAACTGCAAAACAGCAGATAGGACCCAAACTCTGATCCATCTCAGCTCCAAGCCCCTCCCAGCACACCAGATTGCCTCTCCATCTTGCTTCCCCCCATTCATAAAACAGAAAAATGAGAATGAGTGAGACAGACTAACCTGCTCTTGGAAACACTAGTTAGTTAGTGGCAAGGCTGCAACAAGAGTCCAGTAGTACTGGCATTTCACTAGGTAAATCTTATCAGATGGCCCATGGAGGGGGTATCCTGTGCAACTAGGCCTACTAGGAGCCAGCAAAATCATTACTTCACTTCAAAACTCAACATCAGTCTATATAGCTTCAGAGCAGAGACTGGACAGAGGAGGGGACAAATCAGTCCTGTCCTTAGTACCTATTATGTGTAAAATAGTGCTTGGTAAAGGGGAGGATTTGAAAAACAGACAAACAGAGCAGACAACAAGGTTCCTGTCCTCATATCTGTGTGGCAAAGAAAGCATAATCATGTAAAATATTAAACAGTATCCCTGGAGGAGACCTCAGCAATATTCTGGTTCCCTCCCTGGACCCCTACAATAATGTGTTTTAAATGACAGTATAAAACAATGGCACAATACAATATATGAGACTCACCAATAGTAATAACTAATATTTTTCAGAACACTTCTTTGTACCAGGACCTTTGTTAAGTGCTTTGAATTATCTCATTAAAAACTCAATACAATCCTATGAGATAGATACATTTATTATGGACATTTTACATGAGGAAAGGGAGACTGTTTCTGGGAAATCCCAGTCTAGTAAGGATTCACACCAGGCAGTCTGACCCAGAATCACTATTCTGAGAGCTAAAAAGTGGTTTCAGTTCAGCACGGGGTTGGTTTGGGAATGCATGCAAAATCTTGGCAGAGAAGCTCAAGAAACATACCACTGTAAAGAAATTAAAATAACTCGGCGGGGCGCGGTGGCTCAAGCCTGTAATCCCAGCACTTTGGGAGGCGGAGACGGGCGGATCACAAGGTCAGGAGATCGAGACCATCCTGGCTAATGCGGTGAAACCCCGTCTCTACTAAAAAAAAAATACAAAAAACTAGCTGGGCAGGGTGGCGGGCACCTGTAGTCCCAGCTACTCGGGAGGCTGAGGCAGGAGAATGGCGTGAACCCGGGAGGCGGAGCTTGCAGTGAGCTGAGATTGCGCCACTGCACTCCAGCCCGGGCGACAGAGTGAGACTCAGTCTCAAAAAAAAAATAAATAAATAAAAAAGAAATTAAAAGAACTCACTACTGTTAGATTTTTTTTCTGAATGTTATCTGACAAGGCTATAGCCTCTCATTGCCTCTCCCTGCCCCCAGAGCAATGGGCTTTAGTGAGACAGCCATCCACCAGCCAACATTCCATGGCTTTCCTCAGCTTTCCCGTCACTCCAAACCAATGCAGAATAGAAATTCTAAACAGCAACAACATACAAAGGCAACACACCACCACCTCCACCACCACCACCACCATCACTGCCATATTGGTGGAATACATTTTGTAGGCTGTGAATGAGGAAGGACATGAAAAGTCATTCCTTTGTTGAAAACTCTTTATCTAAGCAACCTGAAGAGAAGGCTCTCTTTAAATGATGGGAGTGGGATGCTGTGCATGCCACCACAGTCCTTGGGTAATGACTGTAGTCATAAATAGGATATGGCATTTCAGAATGTCTTTAAAGCTATTTCCTTTTGTTCAACTAATTTAATTTACCAAATGCTCCTGGGAAGAGGGAGGGGGGCCAAGATGCTGACTCCACATTTCCTGAAAAATCAACATTTTCTTTTTAAACTGTTCTCAAAGAAATTGCATCTGATTGTTGTCTGCTGGCTCCCTCAAACTCTACCTCTGTCAAAATTCTGCCCCAGCAGGTGTGAGAAAGAATAGATGCAGAACTTGAGTGAATACCCACATCTGTTTTTGGAAAAAGAGAACAGAAGCAGCACAGAAGGAAGTAAAAGAGATAATTGCTGGCTTGAACTACAATACATTTTACTTGTGGGCAGAGGGCCAGCTTACAGCAGGCGGAACATGCAGGCCCATCTTATTGGAATTCAGGGGTGGGCCTCCACTCTTGTCCGGAGACAGCTGTAAACCAGCAGCCCATAGCATCACAATCAGGCACTGAGTTTTGTCAAGGAATGCTGATACGTACAGAAGCAGCTTTGTCTGCCTCAACTGCACCCCTGCCTGGTGAAATGACAGTCAATCTCTGATTCCAGATGACAAGAACTGGATAAAAACTTAAAACAAATGGCGACCTTTCAAAAGATTAATTTGTTTACCAACAAAATGTTCCCTCTTTGTCATCTGAGATGGGGGTGACCTTCACTTTCCCATATCTAGCCTGAAAGGATGCTGACTATAGTCATCTGTTAAGTTAACTCCATCTCAGCAATTATTCCCTTTTTTTATTTTTAGTGACAAGAAGGGTTTATTAATTCACTCTGCTTCTTGTTATGGTTTATAAATGCAACAAGCTCATTCTGAATTACTGCAGTGTAACATCAATTTGTTTAAATCTAATTCTGCTACCGTTGCCAAATTATGTTGTGACTGTAATTGTGGCCATATGCATGGGCTTAAAACACAATCATGTTCTGAAATCGCCCTTCTTTCTCCACTCCCACCCCCTACCCCTACCCCTTACTTCTAGTGCTTCTTCTAATCATTTGACATTAACACAATTGCCTCACTTTCTATCACTTTATCATTTCAGAAATGAGTATGCTTTCAGTGAGAGAGAGATTACTATGTACACCCCAAGTGAAACAGTAAAGAATAAAACTATGATTTGTGAAGTGTAGTTGCTACCCAACTAAGTTAGTGGAAAACACTGCATAACATATGACTCATAAAATCTAGAAATCATAATAGTATTAAATTCAACCTCATGAATAAATAAAAGATTCTAAGTTTACATTGCATTATATATTTATTTATTTGGAAAGTGGGACCAAAGAACTGGTATAATTCTACAGCAACTCATATCTTGCCAAAAAGAAAAATGTTTTTATGATTCTTTTCTAGGTCATAACAGTTATAATCAGAGTTATTTGTGCAGCAATTCAAAGCAATGTTTGGTTTGGCTATTTTGTTATGCATTCATAATCGTTCTTTTAAAATTCATGTTAACAGATACATGTTTCAAGCCTTTTAAGAAACACTTTTTATTTAAAAGAAATAAATCAAAGTCAAATTTTCTGTAGATCTCTTAATGTGTTATATTATAAACTCTAACTGGAACTAGATGTCAGTGAGGAAATGTGAACAGTACCAGGGATTTCTTCTTGCTTCCACATACCTTTGAGGACCTACTAGAAAAAATGTTAGAAGGCTGTTTGTTACTATTTGGCAGACTGAAGATATTGAAAAAACCACCAGTGAGTCTCACTTTTAACACGTTTTTGGTAAATTGATTTTACATAACAGAGTCACAGGATATACAATTTTCAAGATAGTTTTGCAATATGAGTATGTGTGTGTGGCAGGGGTTATATGTGTTTTCAATGCACTAAAATCCTTGCATCAGCCTCTTATTATCAGGAGGAATACACCACTTCCTAAGATGGAGAAGATACCAGCTTCTGGGAACAAATAATGTAAAGTGGCTACATATTCACATTTGCTCTGTCAAAAATGTCTAAGGCTATTTACAGGCTTTTGACAAGCTGATCAAGTTTCATAAGAAGTAAGGAAACACATGGCCCTCGGCAGCCAAATAATAATCCCCTTCGAGTGTTTAGTTTCTAAAATGATTAGCTTTGATGATGCCTTTCTAATTAACTATACATCACAATGCTAGACACATTGCTCTAGTTTGGGTTAGTGCTTTTGAAATGATTTTTATAAGTGGTAAATCACAACTGCATTTATCCCCAAATGCTTTATATGACTGTTTAAAACCAAATACCTGAACAAACTTCTTTCACAGTGCTTTTTGCACAATGCTTCTGTTTTGTAAATCCAAAATGAAAATACTGTTTTTCAGTTAGTACTACCATACAACTATATCAACACAAAATGATAACTATTTGATCAAAAGGCTGACAGTTTGAAAAAAATATACATAATGTACATCCAATTTTAAGTTGCTCTGGTGCAGATATTTATGGCATCAAGTTTGACAGAAAAAGGAGATTTAATACAGTAAATGAACATCTATTAGCTATATGTCATAAAAGGCAAAGTGCTTTCCCAAATTCTCTTTGCTCAAAGTATATAGATACAACATCCAAGGCATTCATTCTATTTGGAAATTGGAAAAATATATAATTAATGACTAAGAATCTGTCCCAAGTTTTGGATATAATTTTGAAATCTCTATTTACTGAAGTCTGAATCTTCATTCAGATTCATAAAGCAAAGCATAATCCTTTTTAAATCTAGAGGTATGCCTTTTAAAACTCCAGTACTCATCAGAAAAAGTTCGCATGAAACACAACAGTTGCCTCGGGCTACAAAGCCTCAGTACTCCTCCAGCTAAGCCAATATTAATTCTAGATTGAAGAGGAAAACCAACAACAACAAAAGAGAAATCTGCTTCTGTCTGTGTTGCCAGAGAAATAATATTTGTATTTCAAGAGCTTTGGGCTCATGGGAAACAGATAAAAACCCTTTCACATTATTCACAGTGACATTTTAAATAAAGTTTCAGCAGGAATAAAAATATCTAACTTTCCGGTTATTTCTTAGGCTATACAAGTATTTGTAAGATAAAGTGCTCTTAAACCAAACCTGTTAGAATAACATAAAGCACATATAAAGAAACTGAAAATACATTTCAGGGTTACATGAATGAAGTAGGCAGTTGAAAATGTCTATGTAGGAAATTTGGAAGATTAATCTAAGAGACTATTATGCTAGTTAGAAATGGCTTTGCAATTTAATTCTAACATTAATCTTGCTTTTAGTTTTGATTTCACCAAGTCATACATTTAAGAGCTTTTGAGAGAAGCCAAAGGTTAAAAATATATTTACAAAAATAGAGATGTTACCTCAGTAATTGTTTTCAGTGTTAGAAATGATCTCAAATTAAATAATTTCCCAGTTAAAATGAAGCACTACTCTTAATTCTCCTAAGAAAACTCCACAACATGGAAAGAGTACAATCCTTGCTTTAGGACAAGGTAGCATCTAGTCAATGGCAAAAATGGGCATCAACTCTGAGATCTCTTACTGCAAATCTACATTTGATTCTTTTTCCCTCTCATTATTTTGCTGACACAAAGGATTAGTCCCTGCTTACCTCAGCTTTAGAATAATATTCTCATATATTTGTACATTATGAGAGGATATACAAGTGAAGAGGATTCTGTGCTGTTGTTTTATTTTGATTTTTCTAGTGCTAAGCCTACTATCAAAGAAATACAATATTTAAAATTTCTCTATTAATTCTTTTTGCTGGTAAATTATTTCCTCATTAAAATTATGGTACTAGATTATTTAGGAATATCAAATAAAATAGAGAAATCTGAATGAGCTACAAATAAGTCTTTAAAATAGGCATACATTTTCTTAATCATTGCTAATTACAAACAGAATGAGAGCCACTCCATCTCCAAAAAATTCCAAAGACAAAAGGATCACAATCTTTACTTAATATCTACATTACATCTTACACTACTAATAAATGACTTTTATTTCTTAAAAAATAAGAGCTCATTAAAACAACTCATTACTTACACATGCTTTTCTCTGATTAATATATGGTAAACTGATTCCATAGTTCGCATTTACAGCAGCCCTGTGGTGGATGTTTTCAGGATCCTGCATGATTTTTACATTCAACCCTACCTTTCGCTGAAACAAAGAAACAATGAAACTTTCATGCTGGATGAACAAAAATGCTTACTAACATTTTATATCCTCAAAGGAGTTTAAAGTTCTTTGGAAATAATTATTTTAATGAAATTCTCACTGGAAAAAAATATATTTGGATCTTTTATTTAGGCTGCTAATCAGTCCCTTTTATTCACAGAAAAGGAACTTTCTATAGGTTTTCCTCCGTATATCCCATTGCTCCTACAAATACATCCTCAGACACATTTTCTCAAAAATAACGCTGGAAGCCAACCAAGGTGGGCAAAGGACTAGATAGAATACCTGGTCTTAATTTATTTTTAGCTTTCCAGGTCAAGGATTTTGCCAATGAAATCTATACCACAAATACACAGGCAGAGGGCTCCCTTGGTCTGTTAATGTGGCCACTTTCCTCTAGGGACATTTACAGGTAAATCTCAATTTGGGCCTGGTAAATTTACAACAAATTTATCTACTCCTTCACAGAGGTTCTGTTATCTGCAAGAATAATTTACGCTTTCATTAGGAAAAAAAAAAAAGCCTCTTGTTTGAACCACTTATTCCTCATTTTAAATAATTCAAATTAGTTATCGTTGACATGCTTAAAAATAAACCATGAGAGTGGGCCACACAGTGGTGGTGGGAAGGGGCACTAGATAGTTGTCAGGACCCCTAGGTGCCAGCTCTCCTCTCGACTGCTCTGTGTGACCTTGGGTAAGTCACTTCACCTCTATGGAAGTCAGTTTCTTTATTCGCAAAATGCATGTTAGACTTGATGGTCTCTTGAGGAACCATGCCCGAGCTTTGGGATTCTATGATTTTAGGCTAAAAGATAATTTCGCATGTAGGGAATATGGTATTATTAATAATTTCTAGTCTTTTGTGATTTTTAAAATTGTAATACAATGCATATACCATAAAATTCACCCCTTTAAAGTGTACAATTCAGTGGTTTTCAGTATATTCCTACAACCATCGCCGCTATCTAATTCCAGAACGTGTGCATCACTCCAAAATGAGACCTCATACCCATTAGCAATTGCTCCCCATTCCCTCCTCCCACTAGTTCCAGGCAACCAGTAATCTACTTTGTGTCTCTACTGATGTATATCTATTCTGGACATTTCATAAAAATGGAGTCAAAATATGTAGGTTTGTAGGCTTTGTAACTTTTTTAAAAGGAGGTTAGAAGTACCGTGAGCAACTTAGCTGTTTTCCCTTCAATTAAGTGTCTTAGTTTTGAGGGTGATCTGACGCAGTTGTTAAAATGGTTGTAGGAATCAGACAGATTTGTTCATGATCCAGCTATTTCTTTGACATAAGCATTCATAAAGGGTCTGTGCCTAATGTCAAAGTGAAGAAGAAGGCTACAAAAATATCTACAGAATGTATGCTAGATAAGCATAGATATGTCTAGGTAAGGTCTTTCTTAACAGATATTCCAAATCTTCCTTTTACTTTTTAATAGCATGTTTGTTGTTGTTGTTTTGAGATGGAATCTTGCTCTGTCACCCAGGCTGTAGTGCAGGGACACAATCTCCGTTCACTGCAACCTCCGCCTCCCAGGTTCAAGTGATTCTCCTGCCTCAGCCTCCTGAGTAGCTGCGATTACAGGTACATGCTACCACACCTGGCTAATTTTTGTATTTTTAGTAGGGACAGGGTTTCACCATGTTGGTCAGGCTGGTCTCGAACTCCTGACCTCATGATCCACCTGCCTGAGCCTCCCAAAATGCTGGGATTACAGGTGTGAGCCACCGTACCCGACCAATAGCATTTCTTAAACCAAATCTCCAAATAACTGTCCTCAACTGTCTACTTTATTTAATCTGGGCAAGAATACAGGATTCAAACAAGGCATGTCTATTTCCTTCTCCTTGAGGTACATGTGGTCACAAAAGTAATGTCATACCTAATTATAAATGGCTTTTCTTCTGTGGGTAACACTCACAGCACCACTCCAGGGTTTTTGCATGCAAGCAGATTGCCTCTTCTATTGAAATTAATACCTGAACATAATATTTTCCTTCTTAAACGTTCAGAATAATTGCTATTCTACCAAGGATTGGGAAATTGCTAATATGTATTATATTGACTGGATCTGGGTTTTTGTAATTAGGGTATTTTTAAAATGTGTGTATTCTGGATACAGAATTGATGGTAATAGCTTCATCTATCATGTCTAAGCTGTTAGAACTTTTTAATTATGGGATTATTTGCTCAGTGGGCCATAGCAGTTTTCTTAGTTTTATCATGCTCCATCAAGTTCGTGTGGTTATAGGTCTGGTATAGGGAGGAAATGGCCAAATACAGAATCACTGTTAAAACTGGCCTTAAAATCCTGTAGTGTTCTGCTTATTGTTAAATTCTGTAGCACTAGACATAGTTATTTCCGAAAAGAAATCAGTATGTAAATAGAAATCCAACAGAAATGATAGATGTACTATCAATTCTTTATTGTTGGGTTCTAAAGCAATGACTTGAGGTTAAAAGATAATTTAAAAATATTAATGTTCTCATATTTACTATTTTGGTACCAATGCTTGTGTATACCAAAATAGTAATATGTAGCACACATGATTTAATTGCTCTTTTCAAAAACACTTAAAAGGCATCTATGTTTAAAGAAAATTAACATAATCATACGAGCATAGTGGCTCATTCCTATAATCCCAGCACTTTGGGAGGCCGAGGTGGGTGGATCATTTGAGGCCAGGAGTTCCAGACCAGTCTGGCCAACATGGTGAAACCCGTTTCTACTAAAAATACAAAAATTAGCCAGGCATGGTGGCGGGCGCCTGTAGTCCCAGCTACTTGAGAGGCTGAGGCATGAGAATTGCTTGAACCCAGGAGGTGGAGGTTGCAGTGAGTTGAGATCATGCCCTGCACTCTAGCCTGGGCAACAGAGTGAGGCTCAGTCTCAAAAAAAAAAAAAAAAAAAAAATTAACATAACAAATGTTTCGCTGAAATTCACTACCAAATACATTCAAAACCTAAATTTGTCTTACAAACCATCTACTGTGATATATGGGAAAATACTTACAAACATATGCTGTATTATGAGACCCAATAATAGGTTTTCAAGAAAATCAATTATAGACTTCAAAAACAAAAATAAAATTAATCATTCCATTAAGCAGGAAAGTATGCTCTGGAAGATGATCATTTTTTACCAACAGTAAGATAAATATCAGAAATAATTTCAGAAAATTTTAGTAAATTGGTCAAGAAAAGATATCAATGTATGTAATCTATCTTGAGTCACTAAACAATCTAAACTTTGTATTCTCTCCTTTTGATGGTAATTACAAGCAGATATATCAAATGTGACTCTCATTCAGACTTTGGTTTGTAAGAACAAAAGTTATTATCAGAGCCAATTACTGTTTTACCTACATGGCTGCACAGAAGCAGGGAGCTCAATTTTCATCTCATCAGTGATTTTGTGGTATTTATTTTATTACTATGCCCACAAAGCTATATAAGAAGGAAATAGCTTATGCTATTAAAACTAGGGTTGGAATATAGGAGGCTAAGGTTTCTTTTAGAAGAACTTCTGAATTAAAAACACTAGGCAGCGTGTAATGCCAGCTCCCCAGACATGGGTAGACCATAAAATGACACACATCTGAGCAGTAGATCCCACACAGAGTAATCAAAATTGAAATGCTTCACAAACAAAGTTGAGAGAGGCTATTTACGAAGTTACAGTATTATCAACAGTGTTTGCTGCAAGTAATGTCTTCTAAAGTGGATATTGCTTAATATCATATTCCCACTGGTTAAAGACAGCTGCTGTTCAGTCTCAGAAGCAGAGAAAAGAAAAATACAAAGAATTTAGTCACCTTTAACACTCATTCTTTCAATCACTGTCTCATGTAATACAAAGAACAATAGACGTCAAGTCCTGATTTGAGCTGTGTGATCTAGATTTCTCATTTGTAAAACTGGGTAGTAACACTTAGCTTCATAGGGTTGTTTGTGAAGTTCAAATGACTAATGTACGGTTAAGTATCTTATAAATTATAAAGTACTATTCTGGAGCCAATGTGAAAGAGGCTCCCACTGGCCCCAAAATAACGATTACAATGGATTGAAACACTTCAAACATACAAAAATCTATGAGTTCTTAATAATATTCTCTTCCCCTCAAAAACCTAGTTGATAAAATTGATAAATTAACCTAAAAATTGATAAATAAAAGAAGTAATTAAGCAAAAAGTAAGTAATTAAAACTGGTTTTCAGAGTCACCAAAGAGTTGCTAAAGAAAACTTCCTCACAGAGGCTAAAAAAATGCAAAGGAATGATAGAATTCTAAAAATCACTACTTTGTAATTCCTAATGAAATAATGTATTAAAGCAAATATCAATGGTTGCTAATATCATTAAGTGAAAGGTTGCAGAGAATTTTATAAAAGACATATAAAATTTTAAAAGACATTATAAAATTTTATAAAAGACAAATTCAGCTGATAATTCTCATTGATCAGTCTTAATATTATTAAAAGACAAAAAAAGAAATTGCCTCTTGATATGCTATAAAAGAAAATACACAGGCACTGGGTATAGCACCATTGTACAATAAGAAGTAGTCCTGCCAAAAAGACAGAATCTGAATACAATCAAGCTTCTAGATAAAACTACCAATTTACAAGAGATACTAGGGACAGAGGAACATGTAAAATGGCACCACGGGATTGCAATCAGATAAATCCAGACTGTGATAAGAACCTATATGAAAAATGACCTGGTTTCTTCAACAAATAATTGACATTAAAATTTTTTTATTTTTAATTTTTGTGGATACATAGTAGGTATATATATTTATGGGGTATATGAGCTATTTTGATACAAGCATATAATGAGTAATAATTACATCAGGATAAACAGCCATCACCTCAGGCATTTATCCTGTCTCTGTATTACAAACAATCCAGTTATATGCTTTTATTTTTAAATGTACAATAAATTGTTGAGTATAACAGAGTGACCAGCCAGTGTCACCTTCTTTTGATATACTAGATCTTATTCATTCTATTTAACTATATTTTTGTGCTCATTAACTATCCTCACTTCTCCCCAAGCCCCACACTACACTTCCCAGCCTCTGGTAACCGTCCTTTTACTCTCTATCTCAGTGAATTCAATTGTTTTAATTTTTAGCTCCACAAATAAGTGAGAACATGTGAATCCTGCCCTTCTATGCCTGGCTTATTTCACTTAACATAATGATCTCCAGTTCTATCCATGTTGTTGCAAATGATTTTTTTTTTTTTTTTTTTTTGGCTGAATATATTCCATTGTGTGTAAGTGCCACATTTTCTTTATCTATTCATCTGTTGACGGACACTTAGGTTGCTTCCAAATCTTGGCTAGTGGGAATAGTGCTACAATAAACATGGGAGTGCAGATATCTCTTTGATACACTGATTTCCTTTCTTTTGGAAATGGGATTGCTGGATCATATGGGAGCTTTATTCTTAGTTTGCTGTTGTTGCTGTTTGAGACAGATTATTGCTCTGTCACCCAGCCTGGAGTACAGTGGCACAATCTCTGCTTACTGCAACCTCTGCCTCCCGGGTTCAAGTGATTCTTGTGCCTCAGTCTCCCAAGTAGCTGAGATTACAGGCATGCACCACCACACCCAGCTAATTATTGTATTTTTTAGTAGAGATAGGGTTTCATCATATTGGCCAGGCTGGTCTTGAATTCCTGGCCTCAAATGATCCGCCCACCTCAGACTCCCAAAGTGCTGGAATTACAGGAGTAAGACACCACGCCCAGCCTATTTTTAGTTTTTTGAGGAACTTCCAAACCGTTCTCTATAGTGGTTCTATTAATTTACATTCCTACCAACAGTGTAGGAGGTTTCTGTTTTCTCCACATACTTGCCAGGATTTGTTATTGCCTGTCCTTAGATAAAAGTCATTTTACTGGGGAAGATAATATCTCAATGTAGTTTTGATTTGCCTTTCTCTGATGATCAGTGATGCTAAGCCACCTGTTTGTCATTTGTATGTCTTATTTTGAGAAATGTCAATTCAGATCTTTTTTTTTTGACCAAGTCTCACTCTGTCGCCCAGGCTAGGAGTGCAAGTGGCATGATCTCAGCTCACTGCAACCTCCACCTCCCAGGTTCAAGCAGTTCTCCTGCCGCAGCCTCCCAAGTAGCTGGGATTAAAAGCTACGACATCACGCCTGGCTAAATTTTGTATTTTTAGTAGAGACGGGGTTTCACCATATTAGCCAGGCTGGTCTGGAACTCCTGATCTCAGATGATCTGCCTGCCTTGGCCTCCCAAAGTGCTGGGATTACAGGTATAAGCCACCATGCCCAGCCTCTTTTGCCCATTTTAAAATCAGATTATTAGATTTTTTTCTCCTAGAGTTGCTTGAGCTCCTGATATATTCTGGTTATTAATTCCTTGTCAGATTAGTAGTTTGCAAATATTTTCTCCCATTCTGTGGGTTGTCTCTTTGTTGATGGTTTCTTTTTGCTGTGCAGAAGCTTTTTAACTTGATGTGATCCCATTTGTCCATTTTTGCTTTGTTTGCCTGTGCTTGTAGGGTATTACTCAAGAAATCTTTAAATGACATGTTTTAAACGAGGGAAACTGTTTAGATAAAACGAAATACAATTATAATGTGTGGACCTTGTTTACATCCTGATTCATGCAAACAACAGTAGAATGACAATTTAAAGACAACTGGGGAAAATTGCACATGGACTGGGAATTATACAATATTCGTGAACTGTTGTTAAGTTTTTGGCATGATGGAGGGAAAGATGGACAAGGATGTTTGCAAGAGAGAGACTATGGTGCTGAACCATTGAATCAGTTAGAAGAGATTTAGATTATATACCAGAAAACGCTAATGGGGTCTATTCTCACTAGTTACAGGTGATAATGGTTATTTTTAAAAATCTTTACCAAATAACATATGATAAAGGGAAATGATATAATGTCTGGGATTTACTTTCAAAGACTTTGCCAAAAATAGTAGAGGGAATAGATGAAATTAGAATGGAAAAATTATGTTAACTGTAAAAGCTGAGAGATGGTTATATGGATTTTTGCTTCTATTCAAAAATACATTTTCTTAATAAAGTGTCAACCAAAATTAAGGTGTAATTAAAATGTAATGATTCATTATTTTATTATTAATTCTTTATTTTATTTATTTATTATTTTATTATTAACTCTAACACTCTATGCTCTATTACCTCCCCTCTTATCTCCCTGTTAAGGCTAGAAGGATCAACAAAGTAGAAGCCCTCCACAATCATAGCATCACTTAACTCCATGCTGCTTCTAAATAGCCCAGCTGCTGCCTAACTGCTTCAGGTTCACAAAACCTAAAGGCTTACCTACTTCTATTGAGATGTGGCCTTCCCGTTTTCTCTTTCCTACAGGAGTTGAACTGGAGAATAAGAGAAGGGTTAGGGGAGAGAGCTAACATTTTTTCAGGTCCCATTTTGTGGCATGCACCAGAACAGGTGGGTGTGGTCATATTCAACTGATTTTAGGATTTTAGTCCTAAAAATAACAATAGGAAGTATATGATATTGTCACTACTTTGCCAATGAGGATAATTGGTTAAGTGACTTCTCAAGGTCACACAATCCAGAAGTGAGGAGACAGGATTTGATTTACGTCTCTGAATCCAAAGCCTTATTTCATCACAACATACTGCCACATTATAAAGAAGTGTTAGGTGATGCACTCTTGATTCAACTTCCTATCATCCTATCAGATCCTTTACCCACTCTACTCCCCACAGGCACTGCGTGGTCCATGCTTCACTGATTATTACATAGACCTCCTTAATAGTCCCTTAGATGGGTCTCTTTACGTCCAATCCATCTTCTGCATGATGGCCCGCCCTTAATCACTGAATCGAATATGTCTCTCACCTTTAAAATCCTCCACCAGTTTCCCTTAGGGTGGCGTAGTCTGAACCATTCCTACTTTCCAGCCCCCACTCCTGCCATTCCTTCCTGACAAGTCTGTGCACTTTTCATGCTGAATGACCAATGCCCACACACAACACGCTCTCTCCACCTCTGCAAGTGAGCATGCTGTTCCTTCTTCTGGGAATGTCTTCTTCTTCCCTCTTCAGTGTCTTCTGGTCACACTTTTATTCAAACTTGAATTTCAGTCAGGCCCAAATTACTCTGGGAGGTCTCCTCCAACCTCTATCTCTCCTTCTTTAATTCCAACAAAATTCATTCATTCATTCAGACACTTCTTGAGAGCCTAGTAGGTGTTAGAAACAGGAAAGATGAAGTCCCTGACCATGTGGATCTTACATTCTTGAAGGTATGTGAGGAATCAGACAATAAGCACATAAACAGATATAAAATTAATTTCAGATTGCCCTAAATGCTCTAAATAAAATACACTAGGATAATGGGATAGAGAATAAGAGAAAACTACCTTAGATATTATGGTCAAGAACAGCCTCTATGAGGAGACAACAATTAGACTAAGACCAGAGTGATGAAACTGAGCTAGTTAAGCAAAGATCTCTAAATGACTGAGGAGTGAGAAACTGATGATTCGTGAAAGGAAATAACTGTAGAAACTAAGGCCTTAATAAGAGGCTGGCCTTAATAGGAGAGGGACACTTCCGTTATGATTAGAGAGAAGGCACAGAAAGTACATCTCGACCTAGAAAGGCTGATGTATTTGGTTAGGATTCATTTGTCTATATGTGACTAAAAACTGGAAGAATATCGTTTAAATAGGACAGAATTCAGTCTTCTCATGTACCTGAAGTCCAGAGGTAGGTTGTTCAGGGTTGATTTGGAAGTCATAAAATTGTTAGGGATCAGACCCCTTCTAGCTCAGTACTCTTCTATCCCAATATGTGGACCTACTGTTCCTGTCTAAGATGGCTGCTAGATAGAGTTCCAACATCATAGATTCATCCCACGTAGCAAAAGAGAGGAGGGAGAAGAAAAGGATCAAAGGGCACAAGCCAGTTCTATCTTTTTAGAACATTTCCTGAAAGCTACCCATAATACTCCCCCTTACATTTCATTAGCCAGTACTTGCCCATATAGCTATAATCAACTGCAAAGGAAGCTGGAAAATATGGTCTTTACATGGGACAGCCATATTTCTAGCTAAAAAGATCAAGGGCGTTATGACAAAGAAAGAGGGAGAGGAATACTGGAGATACTAGCAGACTCTGACACAAAAAATGAGGTAGGTGAGTATGAAGGGAGATCATCAGCTGAAAGTAAGGGGAGACAAGGGTGCTAGAGGTATGAAGAGAGAGGAGAAAGTTTAAAATAGCCATCTCAAGGGATGAGAAACTGATTTTGCTACAGAAACGTG
This sequence comes from Theropithecus gelada, assembly GCF_003255815.1. Taxonomy (NCBI): domain Eukaryota; kingdom Metazoa; phylum Chordata; class Mammalia; order Primates; family Cercopithecidae; genus Theropithecus; species Theropithecus gelada. The sequence goes on along the minus strand of NC_037674.1, from coordinate 42,873,073 downwards.
CTAGCACATATAGGCTGAATTTAGTGCCCACCAGAAATTTGGGGTCATAAAATTAAAGTGAGACCACTAAGCACCATTGTGAGATATACTACAGCTATATTTAGCTTCTCAGATGCAAACACAGAGCAGTTCGTTAGGTTTAACCAGACTTGTGTTTTGTCTCCCAGGCATGACGGAGGGAAAGATGGACAAGGACGTTTGCAAAAGAGAGACCATGGTGTTGAACCACTGAATCAGTCAGAAGAGATCTGACATTACAAAACAAAAAACCCTTCTGGGGTCTATTCTCACATGGCAGAGGTAGTCAATTGCTAGCATTAGTTCAGCTGCTCAGAGAAGCCATTGGGGGCCCAGTTCCTTTCTCTCTTTCTGCTCTACAATCATCAGGGTGTTGCCTTTTGTCCATGCTTGTCATCCCATGGTTGCAAGATGATTGCTGCAGCTCCAGATGTCATGTCTGTGTTTAAGGAAGGAAGAAAGGAGAAAGGGAAATAGGGGCAAGGGAACATGCCAGCTGTGACTATCCCCGTTATTAGAAAAGCAAAATATTCCCTGGAACCAACCCCCAGTAGACTGCTGCTCGGTACTAACTGGACAGAACTGGGACACGTGGAAATATTTTGCTTTAACGAAGGCTCAGAAATGAGGAATCTTATTCCTTATGACATATTGCCACCCTAAGTAAAATCAGTTCTGTTAGTAATATAGGTGAGGAAATAGATATTCGGCAGAGAACTAACAATTTCTGCCACAACCATGGCATCTAATCTAGCTGAGAAGGAAAAGACAATAAGATAAAAGTGATAAATAGTGAAATAATGAGAGGTCAATGGGTTGAAGGTCCTCATAGTGTTGAAGAATTGTTGGAAGAACATACTATATGTGAGCTGGCAGTCTAGGATGCAGAGGTCATACTGCTGTGCTTGAAAAAGATTTTCAACATGATGCACTTAATGGTTACATCAAAGCCCAGGCATTAGGCATACCCTCTGGCTCTACAAGAGCATGTTTTCCAAAACTCTATTATAGCATTCACTACTCTGTCTGTAGGGGACCTTTCAAATTGCAAGTCATATTCTCTAGTGTAAGCCTCCAATAACTTTTGCTCTCACGTGGTAATATCCAAAGTCTCACAATGGTCTACAAGATCTGGCCCCTCCTACTTTTTCCACTTCACTCTCCCTTGCACCCTCCTCTTCTTTGCTACTCACTCATAATTTAGGGTCTTTCTTCTGTCTAGATGCATGTCCTCCAAGGAGGCACATGACTTGCTCCTTCAGAGCCATCAAATATGTGCTTACATGCCACCTTACAAGTTAGACCATCCCAGTGCTCCCTATGTTCCTTTCCCAACTTTTCTCTCACCAACTAACGTGCTATTCACTCTGGCCCTCCATATCCATGGGTTCTGCATCCATGGATTCAATCAACAGTGAATTCAAAATATTTTTTAAAAAATGTATCTGTACCAAACATATATAGACTCTTTTTCTTGTCATTATTTTCTAAACAATAGAGTATAAAAACTATTTACATAGCATTTACATGGTATTAAGTATTATAAATAATCTAGAGATTATTTAAAGTGTACAGGAGGATGTGCATAGGCTATATGCAAATATTACACTATTTTATATCAGGGTTTTGAGCATACACAGATTTTAGTATTCAAGGGAGATCATGGAACCAATCCCCCATGAATAGTGAGGGACAACTGGATGTTTACTTTTCAAATTGTTTTTTGTTTTCCTAATGACTACTCAACCCCAATTAGAATGTAAGCTCCATGAGAGCAGAGAAATTTGGCTGATGCCTAAAATAGGGCCCAACATGTATTAGGTACATAATAGAGGTTGATTAGTACTTATTAACAAATAAGAACAATAACTAACACTTATACAGCACTCACTATACAACAGACACTACTGTTAAACTGATTTTGCAGATGAGGAATTGAGGCATGGAGAGGTTAAGTGACTTGCCCAAGTATACCTAGTAAGTGATAGAGCCAGGATGTTAACCCACAGTTCTAACCACTATGCTGTCATCTAAGAGCCTACTCCAGGCTAGGCACTGTTTAGACACTGGTTACAGCAATGAACTAAACAGAGTCCCTCTGCTTTAGAAATAAAATAATCAGATGCAATGGATAACAGATCCAGGATTGGATAAGAGAGGAGTAAAAGTCATTTGGGAAATAACTCGGGCAATCTAAATATGAACTGGAAATTTATTATATTCAAGAATTATTGTTGATTTTATTAGGTGAGATAAAGATACTGTGAGTGAAAGAGAAACAGTTCATTTTTGAAGATTCATGTTAAAAGCATTAAGGGGTGAAATGTCATTAGGTTTTTATTTTATTTTAAAACACTTCAATAAAAATAGATGAAGCAAAAATGGTAAAGGTTAACAACTGCTCAATCTAAGTGATGGAGAAGTGGTTATTTATGTTATTTTTTCGTATTGTTTTAGTCTGTTTGGGCTGCTATAATGAAGCCTGGGAGCTGGCTTACCCCTGTAATCCCAGCATTTTGGGAGGCCAAGGCAGGAGGATCACTTGAGCACAGAAGTTAGAGACCAACCTGGGCAACATAGCAAAACCTTGCTGCTACTAAAAATTTAAAAATTAGCCAGGTGTGGTGGCATGCACCTCTAGTCCCAGTCTCAGCTACTTGGGAGGCTGAGGCAGGAGGACTGCTTGAGTCCGGGAGATTGCGGCTGTATGATAAGCCATGATTGTATACTGCATTCTAGCTGGGGCAACAGAGCAGTACCCTGTCTCAAAAAAAGAGTCTAGATGGTTTACAGACAACAACATTTATTTCTTACAGTTCTAGAGGCTGGGAAGTTCAGGATCAAGACACTGGCAGATTCAGTGTTTGGTGAGGGTCTGCTTCCTGGTTCATAGATGGCCATCTTTTCACTGTGTCTGCACATGGAAGAGGGGCCAAGGAAGCTCCCTAGGGCCTCTTTTATAAGAGCACTAATCCCCCTCATGAGGGCTTCACTCTCATGAGCTAAGCACTTCCCAAAGTCCATACCTCAAAATGCCATCACACTGTGCATTAGGATTTATTTAATAACATGAATTTTGGGGACATACACACACATTCAGTCTATAGAAGGTATATTTGAATATTTTCATATAAAAAGGGTTTTTAGAAGCCATGGAAAAGGAAACAAATCCTTTCAAAAAGTTGCTGCTCTTATGAAGCTTACATTCTAATGAGAGGGCAGAACTCACAGTGGATCCTTGTAGGCATTCTCTTCTCTCCAATGTATTCTATACAATCCAACTTGCCATCTCATCAGCAAAATTTTTACCCTGATAGAGGTATAACTTACAGCGAAAATTTGTGAAGGAACCCTTGCCTGCTCTGACATTTTCAGTTTTTGATCTTTTACCATATTATGCCTCATAATGTCAAAAATTCTCAAAACTTTAGTTTGGGTGAAATTTTGAAAATTGCCTTTCTTAATGAGATCAAAATTCACAAAATTAAAGATTCTTCCCAGGTTAGACACAAATGTATATTGCTGTATCATACTAGAGCACAATATTTTTTTTAATGTTTGATTGTTAAGGCATCCATTTTAAGGAACTTGGGGTGAGCTGGTGTTTATCCTGGGTAGAATCAGATGACTGTTGAAGTCCTTTCAAAATGTGAGATTCCAGGAGATTCTAGTATTAGGTTAATAATCATAATAATACCCCAAACTGAGTACTTTCCCATGTGCCAGGTATTGTGCTATTTGGGCAACTCTGCATTTATTCCAATTTTTGGAACCTGTCTTTTAGACTGCCTATATCATATTCTTTGGAATGGCTTTACCCTTTGCTTTTGTCCAGAATTATTCTGAGTTTCATCAGTAAACAAGGTAGGTATCCAAGCTGAACAATAGGTATTGTCTAGAATGAGACAGTTACAACACAGTGATAGTATGTCCCTTCCCTAGTGGTTGGTCTTGCATGAATAATGATTGTGTGTCTGTCTTCTGCAGTGTTTTCCAGAGTGGATTCTATGAACATTGCGAGAGAGATAGCTCTTCTTGTGCAGAAAATCCTATGGACTATAGAAAGTTGAGTGTCCTTGGCCCACTAAAGGCCAGCAGTGCTCCAAAAACATTGTAACCACCCCAGAAATCTCTCTGCATTTCCCAAGGCTCCCAAGGAGGACCACTATACTACATTCCATATGGAAAGGGATCATGCTGTATTGTATATCTTTGCATTCCAGAGCTGGGCACAGTGAATTGCACAAATTTAACACTCAAAGTTTGTTGAGTAATCTGAATTGTCTCACAAACTGCCTTCACAATTTAATTGCTTTCAAAATTACAAAATAAAATCTCCAAGAATGCTTTCAACACTGAAATTATTAGGCTAAGGGTAAAGCCTTGTATGATATGTGCTGTATTTCTTCTATTCAAAAAAATGTGTTTTCAAGTTTTAACATTTCTGAGATCAGCCTTTCTTATATGTGATGTCAAAAGAATCTTGCCAGTCACTACCCACAGGAGTAAGCTGTGATGCAATTGTGCAACTCAGACTAGCCATGAATAAGCATATGTTCATACCATCATCACCATAATAGAATTTTGTGCCCTAGAAGTACCACAGGTGCTTAAAATTTAAGTTACACCAGTATTTCTGATTTTTGTTTAAAACACCTTTTAAAAGATTACATTTTGATGCAGCATTAAAATAAAAAAGTTATTATAGATGCAGAAATTATGTCATAAACCAGCATAGCAAATCTCATGGAATAGACTCTAGGATTTTCAAAGCTATGGAGAACTGGTGTCACCAGTTTATATAATCATTCAGGTACTGAACAGCTCTGACAGAAGCCTTCCACTGATTTTCAGGAGAAGGTGTTTAACTTTCAGGGCTGGGAATTAAGTTAAGGAAAATATGAAATTATGAGTTGGACCAAATAAGACAATGAAAAGAAACCCTATTATATTTCGTTATGCCCCAGAATTATATTACCAGTTGAAAGAAGACAAAAGATTCACTTCACAAGTCAGAGTTGTTAAAAAAACAGTCTGTCATCATGATGCTGCATGTGATGTCAAATGGCCAAAAGTGATTTGGAAGAACCTTTAGACTGTGAATAAAAAGGCGTAGACTCAAACTTTGTTACACGAAAGTTTGTGTAATATACATTATTGTTTGGTTTTTTAAATTATGCTTTTAAACCTGAAAATCTCTTATTGATTTGTGATACGGAAATTTCAACTACATTACTCATCATTTTCATTTGATGTTCTCTTTGAGAGATCCCATCTTCTCTGACTTGTACCACCCCTAAATGTTGATAAGAGCAAATCTATAGCTTATTCTCAGATATTTCTTCTGACCTCCATACTACATGTAGGTACACTCAGCTGCCTGTTAGGCATTTCCTCTTGGAAGGGTCCACAAGCATCTCAGATTCAACACTGTATGAAACTGAATTTATCTTATTTGCCTACTCCAATCATCATCTCAACATATCTGCTCCTTCTCCTATGTCTCCCATCTCAACGAATGGTGTAACTACCACCCAGTCTCCAAGCTAGATACTTGTGGGTTATCACTGACTCTCTCGTTCTCTTTTTAATCCCCCAATCATCAAGTCATGTTAGTTCTACCACTAATCATGGTCTTTTTTCCTTTATGCCCATGATCACTGCAATAATTCAGACCTTCATCATCTCTCACCTGGACTGCCACAAATTGGATGATGAAGTTCCCAGAGTCTACCTCCTACTTCAATGTCTTTTTCCATACTGCTGACAAAACGATCTTTTCAAATCACTATTATGATCACGTCATTCTCTAATTTGCTATTGAAAAATTATAACTAGTTCTCTTTGTCACTAATGTAAATTCAAGCTCTTTCACATGATATAATCTTAGCAAGCTGCATCATTATCTGGCTCTCCCTTATCTCTTCTTCAACCTCATCTCTTGATTGTCCTCAAACAATACTGTATACATTTTAACCACAAGGAACTCATTGGGTTCCCCCCAAATAAGCCATACTCTTGTTTATGGCCATGTATTGCATATTTCCTCCACTGTGAGCACCTTTCCTCTCTGATCCTAGCTGGCTGAGACTCAGCCCAGGCATCATTGCCTTTGTAAAGCCTCTCCCATCCCTGACCAAGTTTGCATAAGCCCACCCTTTCTCTTTGATTCTGTAGCCCACAGTGCTTCTCTCTGTCTCAGATGATGTTTATTTGTCTATCTCCCTCAACATATTCTCAAAGACAAGTCCTCCAGTGCTTAGAAGAGTGCCTAACTTAGTTATCAATAAGAACTTTGAATGTAAATGGACTAAACTCTCCAATCAAAAGACATAGAGTGGCTGAATGGATACAAAAACAAGACCCAATGATATGTTGCCTACAAGAAATGCATTTTACCTATAAAGACACACATAGACTAAAAATAAAAGAATGGAAAAAATAAAATATATTCCATGCAAATGGAAACCAAAAAAGAGCAGGAGTAGCTACACCAGACAAAATAGATTTCAAGACAAAAACTATAAGAAGAGACAAACGTCACTATATAATGATAAATGGGTTAATTCAGCAAAAAGATGTAACAACTGGAAATATATATATATATACACACACATATATATACACACACGCACCCAACACTGGATCATCAAAATACATAAAGCAAATGGTATTAGAACCAGAAAGAAAAAAAGACCCAAATACAGTAAGAGCTGGAGACTTCAACACCCTACTTTTGGCATTAAACAGATCTTCCAGACAGAAAAATCAACAAAGGAACATCAGATTTGATCTGCACTACAGATCAAACGGACCTAATAGATATTTACAGAATATTTCATCCAATGGCTGCAGAAGGCTCTATGTGCAGATCAGCACATGGATCATTCTCAAGGATAGCCCAAATGTTAGGTCACAAAAGAGGTCTTAAAACATTCAAAATAAATTGAAATAACATCAAGCTTTTTCTCTGACCACAATAGAATAAAACTAGAGATCAATAACAAAAACAATTTTGGAAACTACGTAAATACATGGAAAGTAAACAATATGCTCCTGAATGACCAGTGGGTCAATGAAGAAATTAAGAAAACGGAAAAATTTCTTGAAACACAAGATAATGGAAACACAATAACATACCAAAACCTGTGGAATACAGTGAAGGCAATGCTAAGAGGGAAGTTTATAGCTAGCTATAAGCAACTACATCCAGAAAAAGGAAAACTTCAAATAAATAACCTAATAATGCATCTTAAAGAACTAGAAAATCAAGAGAAAACCAAACCCAAAATTAGCAGAAGAAAAGAAATAATAAAGATCAGAGCAGAAATAAATGAAATAAAGTACAAAAGATCAATGAAACAAAAAATTGTTTTGAAAAGATAAATTGACAAACCTTTAACCAGACTAAGAAAAAAAAGAAGACCCAAATAAATAAAATCAGATGAAAAAGGAACTAATACAATCAATACTGCAGAAATTCGAAAGATCATTAATGGCTACTATGAGGAATTATTTGCCAATAAATCGGAAAATTCAGAAGAAATATATAAATTCCTAGACACATATACCCTACTATGTCTGAACCACGAAGAAATCCAAAATCTAAACAAACCAATAACAAGTAGTGAGACTGAACCCATAATAAAACATCTTCCAGCAAAGAAAAGCCCAGCACCCGATGACCTCACTGTTGAATTCTACCATATATTTAAAAAAGAACTAATACCAATTCTACTCAAACCATTCCAATAAACAGAAGAAGAGGAAATACTTCCAAACTCATTCTACAAGGCCAGTATTACCCTGATACCAAAGCCAGACCAAACACATTAAAAAGAGAAAAAACTGGCCGGGCGCGGTGGCTCAAGCCTGTAATCCCAGCACTTTGGGAGGCCGAGACGGGCGGATCACGAGGTCAGGAGATCGAGACCATCCTGGCTAACATGGTGAAACCCCGTCTCTACTAAAAAATAAAAAAAAAAAAACTAGCCGGGCGCGGTGGCGGGCGCCTGTAGTCCCAGCTACTCGGGAGACTGAGGCAGGAGAATGGCATGAACCCGGGAGGCGGAGCTTGCAGTGAGCTGAGATCCGGCCACTGCACTCCAGCCTGGGCGGCAGAGCGAGACTCCGTCTCAAAAAAAAAAAAAAAAAAAGAGAGAAAAAACTATGGCCAATATCCCTGATGAATATTGATGCAAAAATCTCAAAAAAAAAAAAAAAATACTAGCAAATTGAATTCAACAACACATTAAGAAGATAATTCATCATGACCAGTGGGATTTACCCCAGAAATGGAAGGAGGGTTCAACATATGCAAATCAATCAATGTGATACCTCGTATCAACAGAATAGAGGACAAAACCATATGATCATTTCAACTGGTGCTGAAAAAGTATCTGATAAAATTCAACATCCCTTCACAAGAAAAACCTTCAGGAAAGTGGGGATAGAAGGAACATATTTCAACATAATAAAAGTCATATATAGGCCGGGCGCAGTGACTCACACCTGTAATCCCAGCACTTTGGGAGACCAAGGTGGGCGGATCATTTGAGGTCAGGAGTTTGAGACCAGCCTGACCAACATGGTGAAACCCCATCTCTACTAAAAATACAAAAAAAATTAGCCGGGTATGGTGGCCTGCATCTGTAATCCCAGCTACTTGGGAGGCTGAGACAGGAGAATCACTTGAACCCGGGAAGCAGAGGTGACAGTGAGCCCAAATTGCACCACTGCACTCCAGCCTGGGTGACAGAACAAGACTCCATCTCAATAAATAAATAAACAACTAACTAAATAAATAAAAGCCATATATGACAGACCCACAGCTAGTATCATACTGAATGGGGAAAAACTGAAAGCCTTTCTCCGAAGTTTGGGAACATGACAAGGATGCCCACTTTCACCACTGTTATTCAACATAGAATGTAATGTGAAGTCCTGGCTAGAGCAATCAGAAAAGAGAAAGAAATAAAGGGCATCCAAATTGGAAAGAAAGAAGTCAAATTATCCTTGTTTGCAGGTGATATGATCTTATATTCAGAAAAACCTAAAGACTCCACCAAAAACCTATTAGAACTAATAAACATGTTCAGTAAAGTTGCAGGATTCAAAATAAGCATGCAATCATCAGTAGCATTTCTATAAGCCAACAGCATACAATGTGAAAAAGAAATCAAGACAGTAATCCCATTTACAATAGCTACAAATAAAATTAAATATCCAGGAATTAACAAAAGATGTGAAAAATCTCTGCAATGAATACTACAAAACATTAATGGAAGAAATTGAAAAGGATATCAAAAAAAGGAAAGATATTCCATGTTCATGGATTGGAAGAATCAATATTGTCAAAATATCCATACTACCCAAAGCAATCTACAGATTCAATGCAATCCCTATCAAAGTACCAATGACATTCTTCATAAAACTAGAAAAAACAATCCTAAAATTTATATGGAACCACAAAAGAGCCAGAATAGCCAAAGCTATCCTGAGCAAAGAGAATAAAACTGGAAGAATCACATTACCTGATTTCAAATTATACTACAAAGCTATAGTAACCAAAACAGCATGGTACTAGTATAAAAACAGACAAATAGACAACAGAACAGAATGGAGAACCCAGAAATAAGACTGTACACCTACAACTCTGATCTTTGACAAACCTGACCAAAAAAAAAAGCAATAGGGAAAGGATTCCCTATTCAATAAATGATGCTGGAATAACTGGTTAGCCATATGCAGAAGATTGAAACTGGACCCTTTCCTTACACCACACACAAACTTTAACTCAAGATGGATTAAAGACTTAAATGTAAAACTCCAAACTTATAAAAACGCTGGAAGAAAACCTAGGCAATACCATTCAGGACTTAGGCATGGGCACAGATTTCGTGACAAAGATGAGAAAAGCAACTGCAACAAAATTTTTGTCAACAAAAATTGACAAATGGGATCTAATTAAATTAAAGAGCTCCAGAACAGCAAAAGAAACTATCAATAAAATAAACAGACAACTTACAGAATGGGAGAAAATTTTTGCAAACTATGTAACCAACAAAGGATGCATCTGTAAGGAACTTAAACAAATTTCCGAGAAAAAAAAAAAAACACATTAAAAAGTGGGCAAAGGACATGAATGGACACTTTTCAAAAGACGACATACATGCGGCCAATGATCACATGAAAAAAAGGTCAACATCACTGATTATTAGAGGAATGCAAATCAAAACCACAATGAGATACCATCTCACACCAGTCAGAATGGTGATTATTTAAAAGTCAAGAAACAACAGATGCTGGTGAGGTTGCAGAGAAATAGGAATGCTTTTACACTGTTGGTGGGAATGTAAATTAGTTCAACCATTGTAGAAGACAGTGTGGCAATTCCTCAAAGATCTAGAACCAGAAATACCGTTTGACCCAGCAATCCCACTACTAGGTATGTGCCCAAAGGAATATAAATCATTCTATTACAAAGATACATGCACAAACATGTTCACTGTAGCACTATTCACAGTAGCAAAGACATGGAATCAATCCAAATATCCATCAATAATAGACTGGATAAAGAAAATGTGGTACATATACACTATGGAATACTATGCAGCCATAAAAAGGAATGAGACCATGTACTTTGCAGGGACATGGATGGAGCTGGAGGCCATTATCCTTAGCAAGCTAATGTGGGAACAGAAAATACCACATGTTCTCATTTATAAGTGGGAGCTAAGTGATAAGAACACATGGACAGATAGAGAGGAACAACATACACTGGGTCCTATTGGAGGGAGGAGGGTGGAAGGAGGAGAGGATCAGGAAAAATAACTAATGGGTACTAGGCTTAATACCTGGGTGATGAAATAATCTGCACAACAAATCCCCATGACACAAGTTTACCTATGTAACAAATCAGCACATGCACCCTTGAACTTAAAAGTTAAAAAACAAATAAGCAAACAAAAAGCCTAGAAGAATGGATAAAGAAAAAGTGGTACATATACATAGTGAAGTACTATTCAGCCACAAAAAAGAATGAGATCTTGTCATTTACAACAACAGGGATGGAACTGGACTTCATTATGTCAAGTGAAATAAGCCAGGCAAGCAAGGACAGGATTCACATGTTCTTATTTATTTGTGGGAGCTAAAAATTAAAATAGTTGAACTCATGAAGATGGAAAGTAGAAGGATGATTACTAGAGTCTGGGAAGGGTAGTGTGGGTTAGTGAGGAAGTGAGGATAGTTAATGGGTACAAAAAAATAGAAAGAATGAATAAGAACTAGTATTTGATAGTACAACAGAGCAACTACAGTCAGTAATAATTTATTGTACATTAAAAATAACTAAAGAGTATAACTGGATTGTTTGTAACACAAGGGATAAATGCAAGCTTGAGGTGATGGCTACCCCATTTACCCTGATGTGATTATCATGTGTTGCAAGCCTATACCAGAATAGCTCATGCACCCCATACATATGTACACCTACTATGTACTCACAAAAATAAAAAATAAAATAAATGAAATAAATAAAAATTTGAAAATGTTTGGTAAATGAATATACTGATGCTGTACAATCCTCTACATCTCAAATTGGGGCACTACTGGGAGTATGTGGTAGTGTGACAGGAACATAATAAACAAGAGATATATTATTTGGGGCATGAGTTTTATCTAAATATTTTGAAGTAAATTCCATTACTTTTATATTGAAACAAAAATGGATATATAATGAAATGGAGTGAAAAATTGCTATAATTTATATGCCAAAGCATGAGCTATCAAAGATATTTCCCACTTACTTTGGGCTCCTTAGACTCAACCCCAGAACCTACAGGGTCCCACTTTCCCTCTTTTGTTGTCATGGATAGTCAATAGAAAAAAAAACTCAGAAATATCACACCATATTACATTTCTATCCTATTTTATAAACATAAAATAGCATATATTTTATGCAAATAATTGTATGAACATAACTTCATGTATAGCGTTTATGAACAAAAATGGTTTTATTTGCATGACTCAAAATGTTATCTGTTTCAGTAAAAGCAAAAAAATTCATAACCAACTCAAACCCTACATATCTGCATATGTACTTGTACTGAATATACACTATTACAAAGGGGAATGAGTGGACAAATAAACCTGCTGTTAACACTGGTTGCCTCATGGGATTGGGTAGTTTGGTAGGGGGTGCGGGTTAAACAACTGGCTTTGCCTTTACATCTTCATATTATGTTTGTCACAACAACAAGCATGTATTACTGATACATTTGGAGGAAAAAATTAAAAATTAGTATTTTAATAAGCAAAAATGGAGTCCATATTGATTTCGCCCAGTTATCTGCAAATTCTGAAAATTAGACTTTATATTCCAATACTACTTACTGATATTTCATCACCGATTCTATTTTTTTCAAGAGAAAACCTCAGAAAGTGAAAGATTAGTGTAACCTTTCTTTTTTAAATTGTAAATGTTTCTGAATATGCTTTTTCAAATTAAAAGAGGCTTAATAAACAATTTTAAATTATGATTCTAAATTACAATTGAGCAACTCCTAACTGTTTGTCATAGAAGCTTTTTGGTGTGAATTTCAAAAACAGCTATCCACTTTTGGGGAGAGAGAGCTTAAAGAAGTGACTGGGGTTTCACCTGGTTTAAAAGGTTGGAAGTGGGCAATTAAAGGTAGCAACGTCCCAGTTGGATTTCACAACTACTTAATAATACAAGCTTTATGTTGGTGTCGTAGGCATGTGTAACAGCTGGCAAGACAGCATCGTTTGTCTTTGACTTTACAGTGCAAAATTAGGGCTCTTTTTTATGTCAGACGATATGCATTTTTAAGCAGATGTCACAGATATTAGAAATACAACAACAATAGTAATCCAGGCTCTGGAGGCAAAGTCAGGGTGGGAAATAGTCCATGCCCCTTTTTAAGAGAAGCTTACCCATCCCCATAGCATCTAAAAGAACACAGTGCGTCTTCATGAACATTAGTCAGGATTCAGAGTTCTTTGGGGCAAATAAATTTCTGGCCGTAGTTTTGTTTTGTTTTGTTTTTTCCCAGAACAATAATAGCAATTATACATTCTAAAATAGCCTAATTTCATACATCTTATTTCATTGTTCTTATAAATCAGAGACCTCCATCTAATCTCTGGTCTTGGGGACCATCTGTGGACCTCCTGAGATTCTTGGCCAAACAGGTAAAAAAAATGACTGAAGAAGTGATTTAACAGTAAGGAAGATGAGAAATTTAAGCTCCCTTTATCACAGCATTCTATTCTATTTTTATCAGAGCTTTTATCATTATCTAGTATTATGTTATTGATGGTCTGTCTTTCCCCACTAGAATATAAGCTCTCTGATGTCAGGGATCTGATCTGTCTTATTCAGCCTCTAATAATCCTGGGCACACAGTAAGCACTCCTCAGAGAGTGGCTGACAGACCCAATGTAACAAGTGCAAGGACAGAGGTAGGAGAGGGCTGCTTTGGGAGTTCACAGGAGCCTGAACTGATATTTTACATGGAGATGAGCACACTCTTAGAGATCACTGTGGTGGTTTCATTTATCCATTCAACAAACATTTATGCAGAATCCTCTGTGAAGGAAATACAAATATTTTACCCCAAAATATATATCTTTGACATATTTTGAAATAGTTGCCACAGGGCCAGCAAACAGAAGTGGTATTGCAAAGCGGTCTTTCATGGAGAAATTTTGCTTCTGTAAAGAATCTCCGGCCGGGCGCGGTGGCTCAAGCCTGTAATCCCAGCACTTTGGGAGGCCAAGACGGGTGGATCACGAGGTCAGAAGATCAAGACCATCCTGGCTAACACGGTGAAACCCCGTCTCTACTAAAAAATACAAAAATCTAGCCAGGCAAGGTGGCGGGCGCCTGTAGTCCCAGCTACTCGGGAGGCTGAGGCGGGAGAATGGTGTGAACCCGGCAGGCGGAGCTTGCAGTGAGCTGAGATCTGGCCACTGCACTCCAGCCTGGGCAACAGAGCGGGACTCCATCTCAAAAAAAAAAAAAAAAAGAATCTCCATCAATGCTGCCAAGGTTCCTCTTTCCAGTCATTTCCTGGATCTGGGAGAGATTGAGTCTGATACCTTTAAAAGACTGAAAAGAAACATTTGCCATCTATTCTGTCTGAGGGAGGCTGCATCTACACACAAGGCCATCTTTGCTAGCCAAGCCTCTTCCTTTCTCCCTCTTATAACCTGTTTCGCCACTGAACCTGATTTATAAACATAACCTGGTTTTGGCCATGCCCTGAGCCCCCATTCTTTCTGTAACCCCAAGATGATACATAAGCTTCCGTAACTTATTGGGATGTTGGGTCTTCATACTGAAGGCTCCTGTATATACACGTTAAATAAACTCGTATGCCTTTTCTCCTATTAATCAATCTGCCTCATGTTAGTGATTTTCAGCAAACTTTTAGGAGGTCAAGAGCCTATGGCCCACACCCTAGGCATAATATAACAATGAACAAACTGATACAGGTACTGCCCTCATTAAGCTTATAATCTAGTGGGAAGATAGACATGTAAAAAGTCATACAACTGGCCACACGTGGTGGCTCATTCCTGTAATCCAAGCACTTTGGGAGGCCGAGGCAGGTGGATCATGAGGTCGGGAGTTCAAGACCAGCCCAGCCAAGATGGTGAAATCCCATTTCTACTAAAAATACAAAAATTAGCCAGGCGTGGTGGCGGGTGCCTGTAATCCCAGCTACTCGGGAGGCTGAGGCAAAGAACTGCTTGAACCTGAGAGGCAGAGATTGCAGTGAGTCGAGATCACACTATTGCACTCCAGCCTGGGTGACAAGAGTGAAACTCCATCTTAATAATAATAATAATAATAACACCTCCTTCTAGGGTTGTTCTGAAGTTCAAACAAGTTAGTATTTTCAAAGTACTGATAACAGTTCCTGCTATCCAAAAGAGGTGAGCTAGTATTACTTTTAAGTCAGGGTGTGCTATGGACTGAATGTTTGTGCCCCCCCCCCCTCGCCCAACAAAACCCATATGTTGAAATCCTAACCCAGGGTAATGGTGTTAACAGGTGAGGATTTGGGGAGATAATTAGCTCATGAGGGTAGAGCCCTAATGAATGAGATCAATGCCCTTATAAAAAGACACACAAGAGCTTGCTGGTTTTCTCTCTTTCTCTGCCATGTGAAGAAACAAATGAAGAAGGCTGTCTGCAAACTAGGAAGAAAGACCTCACCAGACACCGGATCTGCCGGCATCTTGACCTTTGAATTCCAGCCTCCAGAGCTGTAAGAAATAGAATTCTGTTGTTTAAGCCACCCAGTTCATGGTATTCTGTTACAGCAGCCTGAACTAAGACAGGGACAAAACAGATACAAAATTGAGAGAACACTCAATGGAGGCCAAGTCAGAAACCTATTGAGCTCTATTCCTTGCCACCTGGCTCTATTAAAAAATGTGAAGGCATTATGTCTTGATTTATTTTCTTCTGAAGAAAGCTCTTTTGTTGTAGAAATTGACTATGCCATGAACATACCTGAAACAACTATAAAATGAAATTCTAGAAACAGACCTATACATTCATTATGTTTTCTAACTTAGAACACAAAGCAAATTTCTTACTTTACTCTTTTTTAAAAAGTTTTTAACAGCTTCATCGAGATGTAATTAATATACCATAAAATTCACATTTTTAAAGTATATAATTCAGTGGTGTTTACTATATTCAGAGTAGTGCAATCATCACCACAATATAATTCTAGAACATGTTCATCATCCCCCAAAGAAACTTCATACCCATTAAAAGTCACTCCTACTCTCTGCTCCTCCCAGCTCCTGGCAGTCACTAAACTACTTTCTGTCTATGAATTTCTCTATACCTACCTTTGCTCTTGGAAAGACAGGCAGAGATGAACTGTGCTGTCTTTGGGATTGCCAAAGTTTACCCTCAGATTCCTGAGGGAAAATAAATGATTTCTGATCAATTACAGTTGGAAGTAACCTAAGTAAAAAGAAATGGAATTTAAAATCAAATTTGCTATCTTAAAAGCTTCTCAAATTGTAATTTTAAAACAATGCTTCCTAATTAAGCTTATATTTTATAGGAAATATTCTATCGGTAATTACAATAAATTAAACTAATCTTTATCATTTTTGCCACTGTAAAACTGTAGTTGTTTTATTAAGCATAAGAATTTCCAAGTCTGATAAAGACCATTATAGCATGAATAAAAAGCTCTATTTCTGGCTGAGTTTATATGATTAACAACTGAAAGAATTACTGCACTATAAAACATTCTTGGTAAAAGAAAATACATAATGTTGTATTTTGTTTAATAAAATCAAATTACAGGAGAGCCAATGTTAAATATATGCAAAATGATGGTCCCTAAGTGGTTAATACTTATATTCTTGAAATCTCTGCTATTTTATATAGTTGTAAAGATTTAAATATCAAAGGTGGTTAAACATTTTCTTTATTAAGCAGTGGATAGTTTCATGGGAGTGCAATATAAAAAAAAATAAAATTGTAAGAATGAGTATTTGTGTGGTATGTTATGTCTTAAAATTTTTAATTTGAAAGCAAGTTCAAGATCTTTAAGATTATCAATATAATTATTACTAACAAAACTCACCCACCAATAACTCAATACAACTCAATAACTTGATTCTATTGTGATACCCACTTTTGCAAAATTATCATTAAAAAGCAACTAACGGAGTTCTAGTTTCACTCCAACATGTAATAAGCTTGGAAGTTGTCATTCCTATTCTCACAACAAGAAAAAAGCTGAATGAACCAAAAACAACTCTTCTTCTATCTATCAGAGAATTGAGATCACAGGGTAAACTGCTGTCCTGAAAGCTGGAGAGAGGAGTAGTATAAAGCATCACAGCCTGCAGGGAGCAGAAGCCTGAGAGAAGTCAGCTGTTGGAACCTGCACTGACAAGAACACTTAAGCTTTAATCGACACATTTCTCGAGGCTCAGTGTGGACTAGCTTGAGAGTTAAAAATTCTTGGGGGCAAGGAGGAGAATCTTAGAGGGTCCCATACTTTTGTGAGTTTTACCTCCAAGAGCCCCAACGTGTTCTCACTGTGAAGATCAGAGAATCTGCTCCTGCTTCCAGCAGCGGGAGAAGGAAATAGCTATTTTGGAATATTCCCGGGGAGCTCTGTTCTTCGTTCTATTCTCTGTAATGAAGGCAAGTTCTCAAGGAAACTGTCTTACCAAAGCCTTATCTGACCTGAAGAAGGGCAATTAGACAACTTCCACCCACTCTAGCGTTCCTATCTCACTAAAGGGGAGGAAATGCTGAGAAAAACTTGTCAAGGTAACAGCCCAGGGCAAAGACTCACCAAAAGACTGAGACCTAATTATAGGAGTGTAGAATGCTTCCTTCTACACACACCTTACCACCACATTTACAGAGCCCCTGATAACAGAAGACTATATATGAAAGACTGCAAAGTTTAGACTCTTTTTAAGAAGGGGTTTCTAGGGAAACCCAAAGACAAAACAGGAGACAAAAGGGGTGATAAAAACAAAGATAATGCTTTGGGAGGCCGAGGCGGGCAGATCACAAGGTCAGGAGTTCGAGACCACAGTGAAACCCCACCTCTACTAAAAATACAAAAAATTAGCCAGGCGCAGTGGCGAGCGCCTGTAGTCCCAGCTACTCAGGAGGAGGCTGAGGCAGGAGAACGGCGTGAACCCGGGAGAGCTTGCAGTGAGCCAACATCACGCCACTGCATTCCAGCCTGGGGGACAGAGCGAGACTCTGTCTCAAAAAAAAAAAAAAAAAAAAAACAAAGATACTGGAGGAAATGCTCAGATGCCAACAGTTAACAGCAAACAGTAAACACAGTGTAACTCCTAGTCAGATAAACACAAGCCCTCACACTGAAGGCCTATTTATCTTAAATGCTATTACCCAATGATGTAATGATGGTATATAGGCTTCAATAAAAAATGATGAGGCATGCTGAAAGGAAAGAAAAAAACAGTCTGAAGAGACAAAGCAAATATCAGAACCAGATTCAGCTGTGCCAGAGATTTTGGAATTATCAGACCGGAAATTTAAAATAACTCTGATTAACAAGCTAAGGGCACTAATGAAAAAAGTGTACAACATGCAAGACAAGATAGGTAATGTAAGCAGAGCAATTTAAACTTTAAGAAAGAATCAAGAGAAAATGCTAGAAATAAAAAGTATTGTTTTAAGAAGTGAAGAATGTCTTTCATAGGCTTATCAATATATTGAATATGGCCAATGAAACAAAATCAGTGATCTTGAAGAAATGTCAATATAAACTCCTCAAAGTGAAACGCAGAGGGGAAAAAAGAATGAATAAAACAGTACAGAATATTCAGTTATAAACAGTGTGACATACTCATTATAGGAATACAAGAAAAAGAAGGGACAAAAGAACCAAAGAAATATTTGAGTAATAATGGCTGAGAATTTTCCAAAATTGATGACAGACACCAAACTACAGATTCAGGAATTTCAGAGAACACTGACCAGGATAAATGCAAAAAACAAAACAAAACAAAACAAAACCCTACACCTATACATATCATATTTAAACTATGAAAAACCAAAGACAAAGAAAATCTTGCAAGAAGTCAGGGAGAAAAAAACACCTTACCTATTGATAATAATTATACTGAACTTTTTTTTTTTTAGGAACTATGCAAGAAGAGAATGAATTGAAATATTTAAAATGTGGAAAGAAAAAACCCACTAACCTGTAAAAACTATCCTTCAAAAGTGAAGGGGAAATAAAGATGTCTTGAGACAAATAAAAACTAAGAGAATTTGTTGCCTGAGACCTGTCTTGAAGAATTTCCTGTTAAAGGAAATTATTTGGAGGGAAGAAAAATTATATATGTTTGCTATGGGATATATGAGGCAAAAAGAAAACCCAGGACACTCACCACCATGCTGTTCCTTGTGTCTCAAGACCCTCAGCTGGTCTGCCTTCTCTCCGTCTTGCAGAGTCTTTTAAAGTTTGTTTTAAATATAATGCCCAAAGTTTTTAGTTGTACTTAGCAGGAGGCATAAAAGACAGTATGTCACCACCTTCCCAGAAGTGAAAGTATCTTGGTGTATTTCTTTAATCCTTTTACTTCCACGGATGATGTGTTTAGAAGTGAATTTGGATACTGATAATTGAATTGAGATATAATTTTGTACCCTGCTTTTTTCTCCCTCAGCATATGCTATGAGAAATTTTCCATGTCATTAAAATTTCTTCAATATCAGTTTTAATAGCTACATAACATACATATAGATGTGTTAAAATGAATTTAATCATTCTTTTACTGTTGATACTTAAGGTATATCCAAAGTTATTGCTTTAGGTACAATGCTAAAATCAACATACTTATACAGACATTAATGTATATCTTTCCTTATTTCCTAAGATAATTCTTAGAGCTACAATTACTAAATTAAAACATATTTATTCATGGAAACAAGATCTCACTCTGTCACCCAGGCTGGAATGCAGTGACACAATCATGGCTCACTGCAGCCTCAATATCCTAGGCTCAGGCAATTCTCCTGTCTCAGTCTCACGTCTCAGTCTCCTGTCTCAGACTACAGGCACACGCCACCACACTCAGCAAATTTAAAAAAGTTTTTTGTAGAGATAGGGTTTCACTATGTTGCCCAGGCTGGTCTCAAACACCTGGACTCAAGTAAGCCTCCCACCTCAGCCTCCCAAAGTGCTGAGATTACAGGCGTGAGCCACCACATTCGGCCCAAAATAATAATTTAAATTTTTTCATATATGTTGAAAAATTGCTTTTAAGAACTTCATGCTGTCTTCCAGTTCCAAAATGGCAGCATAGAAGCAAACTGGCTTCCTGCTCTCACAACAGAAAACTAAAAACAAACATACATTACCGAGATTATTACCAGCAATAACCCAGAACCCAAAGATGAGGATGAGACAGTTCCCGGGGCCATGGAGAAGTGAAAAAACTCCAAGCAGATGGAAGGGAAATCAGATTTCCATATCCGTGACTCCCCTCTCCACAATCTGCCTTGCACCAAGCATGTGAAAATATTTCCCCCAACTCATGATTTCTTCACTAGAAAAAGTGAGATCAAGGTTGACAACCAGCTTCCCTATCACCTTGGGTTCCTGACAAAAGACCTGTCCCTACCTCAACCCATGGGAAGTATCAGGAGTACCTGAAGGGACAAATATCCCTGAGGACAGCCAGAGACAAAGTGGAGAGGTGAGACAACCATCCCAACCCTAGAAATTCCACTCTATAACTAGGCCAAGGGAGACACCAAATCAGAGTGGCAGTACCATGCTGTAGGAAATATGTTCCACAGGTCCCCTTGGTACAAACCCTTGGCCAGGTGACCCACATTGCCAGAATATCTCCTTTGGGACCTCTTCCATTTGGGACAGGCAGCACTCTGATCCTTTATTAGATTCGATGCAAACCTAGGCTTAAGGTGCCATCTAGTGCCAAAAAGGAGACAGCAACCTAGTGGGGGGGAAAAAAGATACAAATTACAAAGAAAAAAGCAAAAATATCCATTAAAAACCAAAATACGTCAGAGAGAGAAGACTGGAATAAATAACTAATCCTTTAATGCAAAGAAACAGACATACAGCCACAACAACAGCAAACAAGGAACCATGACTTCCCCAAAATGAACAAAGCAAGGAACCAGTGACTGACCTTAATGAGATGTTGATATGCAAGCTCACTGACCAAGAACAAAATAGCAATTACAAGGAAACTCAGTGACCACGAAGATAACACAGAAAATCAATTAAGAAATGTATCAAAGAAATTTAACAGAGATTGAAATAATAAAAATAAAAACAAACAGAAATCTTGAAATATATATGCTGAACTAAAAAATTCACTAAAGATCTTCAACAGCAGAATGGATAAAGCAGAAGAATCAGTGAGCTTGAGGACAGGCTATTTGAGAACACACAGTCAGAGAAGAAAAACATAAAAAGAAATGAAGATCACCTACAAGATACAGAAAATTCCCTCAGAAGACCAAATCTAAAAATTATTGATGTTCAAGAGAGAGTTGAAGAAGAGTAAGGGGTAGAAAGCTTATTTAAAGAAACAATAACAGAAAACTTTTGAAAACTTTAGAAAGACATAACTATCCAGGTACAGGAAGGGCAGAGAACATCAAACAGATTCAACCCAAATAAGACCATCCCAAAATATACTAATCAAACTCTCAAAGGTCAAGGACAAAGAGAAGATCCTGAAAACGGCAAGAGAAAAGAAGCAAATAGCACATAAAAGAGGTCCAGTTCATCTGGCAAAGGACTTCTCAATGGAAACTATACAAGCCAAGAGACAGTGTGAAAACATTTTCAAAGTGCTGAAAGAAAAAAGCTGCCATTGAAGAACACTGTATCCATCAGAGGTATCCTTCAAATATGCTAAGATAAAGTCTTTCAAAGATGGACAAAAGCTGAGCGAATTCACCATCAACAGACCCATGTTACATCAAATGCTAAAGAGAATTACTCAATCTGAAAGAAAAAAATCACTAATGTGCAAAGAGAAAACATTGGAAGGTAAAAAACTCACTGGTAAAATTAAGTACATAAACAACCTCAGAATACACTAATACTCTGTGGTGTACCACCTACTCAAACTCAAGTATGAAGCCTATAAGATAAATCTATTAAAAACAGTAATAGCTACACAACCTGTTAAAAGATAGGCAATATAAAACTATGTAAGGTGAGACCAAAAAAAGTCAAAATGTATGGGGGATGGACTTAAATTGTAGAGTTTTTTTAAATTTTTTTATTTGTTTCTATTATATTTTAGTGATCTCAGATAACATTATCTCTTTAAAATAACTTATTATATCTAGAAGATGTTTTCATAAGCTTCATGGGAACCACAATGCAAAAAACTATAATAGATACGTTAGAAATAAAAAGCAATGGGCTGGGCATGGTGGCTCAGACCAGGCATGGTGGCTCGTGCCTGTGATCCCAGCACTTTGGGAGGCTGAGGCGGGCAAATCACTTGAGGTCAGGAGTTTGAGACCAGCCTGGTCAACATGGTGAAACCCTGTCTCTACTAAAAATGCAAAAATTAGCCAGGCATGGTGGCAGGTGCCTGTAATCCCAGCCACTTGGCAGGCTGAGGCAGGAGAATTGCCTGAACCTGGGAGGCGGAGGTTGCAGTGAGCTGAGACTGCGACACTGCACTCCAGCCTGGGCAACAAAAAAATAAATTAAGTAATTAAAAATAAATTAAAAAGCAATGAATTAAAACATACTACCAGAGAAAAATAATCTAACCACAATGAAAGACAGTAAGAAAGGAAGAGAGAATTTATAAAACAACCAGAAAACAAGCAACAAAATGGTAATAGTAAGTCTTTACTTAGCAATAATAAGACTGAATGTAAATGGATTTAGTTCTTCAATTAAAAAACACAGTGCAGCTGAATGGATAAAAGAAACAATACCCAACTATATGCTGCCTGCAAGAAACCCACCTCAACTATAAAGACACAGACTGAAAGTAAAGACATGGAGTTGATATTCCATACAACTGGAAACTCAAAAAGGGCAGTAATTGTACATAGATAAAATGGACTACAAGTCAAAGACTGTAAAAAGAGTCAAAGAAGATCATTATATCATTAAAGGAGTCAATTCAACAAGTAGATAGAACAATTGTAAGTGTCAATGCACCCAACACTGGAGCACCCAAGTATATCATTCCCATAGATGCTAAAAGGCATCTGATAAGATTCAACATCCCTTGTCTTATTCTGTTTGTGTTGCTATAAAGGAATACCTGAGGCTGGGTAATTTCTTAAAAAACAGATTTATTTGGCTCATGCTTCTGCAGGCTATAAAAGAAACATAGTGCTAGCATCTGCTTCTGGTCAGGGTTTCGAGCTGCTTCCATTTATGGTAGAAGGTAAGGGGAGCCAGTACATAGAGATCACATGGTGAGAGAAGCAGCAAGACAGAGGAAGAGGTGCCTGTCTCTTTTCAACAATCAGTTCCCATGGAGACTAAGAGTAGAATTCACTCACTCCCATGATAATGGCACCAATCCCTTCATGAGGCATCCACCCCCACAATCCAAACACCTTCCATCAGGTTTCACCTCTAACACTGGGGATCAACTTTCAACATGAAACTTGGTGGAGCCAAACAAACCATAGTATCCCTTCATGATTTAAAAAAAACAAAAAAACAAAAACCAAAAAAAAAACCTTCAGCAAACTGGGTATAGACGGAACATACCTGAAAATAATAAAGGCCATATATGACAAACCCATAGCCAACATCATACTGAACAGGGAGAAACTGGATGCCCTTCCTCTAGGATCTGGAATAAGACAAGGATGCCCACTTTCACAACGTTTATTCCATATAATACTGGAAATCCTGACCAGAGCAATTAGGCAAGAGAAAGAAAGAAAGGCATCCAAATTGGAAAGGAAGAAGTCAAATTAGCTTTGTTCACAGACATCATGATCTTATATTTAGAAAAACCTAGAGACACCACCAAAAACTGTTAGAACTGATTAATGAATTCAGTAAAGTATACCCACTATGGAAAACAGTATGGAGGTGCATCAAAAAACTAAAAATAGAACTACCATAAGACCCAGCCATCACACTACTGGGTATATATCCAAAAGAAAGGAAATCAATATATTGAAGAGAGATTTCCATTCCCATGTTTATTGCAGCATTATTCACAATAAACAAAACTTGGAATCAACCTAAGTGCCCATCAATGGATGAATGGATAAAGAAAACGTGGTATATATACACAATGGAATATTATTTAACCATAAAAAACAAAGGAATCACGTCACTCACAGCAACATGGATGGAACTAGAGGTCATTATGTTGAGTGAAATAAGTCAAGTACACAAAGACAAATATATCTCATGTTCTCACATGTGTGAGCTTAAAAAAAAAAAAGTGGATCTCATGAATATAGAGAGTAGATTGGTGGTTACCAGAGGGCAGGAGGAGAGGGACAAGGGGTGTTGAAGAGAGGTTGATTAATGGGTATAATATACAGTTAGAGAGAAGAAATAAAACCCAGGTTTTACAGATCAGTAGGGTGACTATAGTTAATATTACTCTACTGTACATTTCAAAATGCCTAGAAGATAATTTGCATGTTTCTAGCTTAAAGAAAAAAATAAGTATTTAAGATGATGGAAAATCCAATTACCCTGATTTGATCTTTACACATTATAAGAATGTATCAAATTATCACATGTACCTTGAAAATATACACGACTATTATGTATCAACAAAATAATAAACTGAATGAAGAAAGAACTGTGTGCTAATGTACACTTCCACCAGAAGGATAAAAGTATGCCCATTTGCTATACCTTCATCAGCACTGAGTATTACGGTGGTTTAAATTAATTTGTTTTGCTTATTTTTGAAGAAAAAATAGTAATATATTGTTTGATTTGCATTTCTCTGGTTTATCTGTAAGATGAAACATTTCTGTTTCGTTTGTGTTTCATCAGTTACCAGTGGCATTAAACACTTTCCACATGCTTACTCGTTACTTGCATTTCTATCTCTGTGAGTGGTCTGTTGATGCCCTTCTGTCTATATCAAGTGTTGGGTTTTTAGTTTTTTTTTTTTTTTTTTTTGGCAAGTGTACTTTGTATTTAAGAATCTTAGCAATTTTTGTGTCATTTCTGTTGCAAATATTTTTCCAGTTTGTTGTTATGTTTTATTTTGTAATTCTATTTTAAAAGTTTGTTTTTTTATTTTAAAAAGTTTCAAACCCAGAGAAAAATGGAAAGAACAGCGAGCATGTGAATGCCCCTCACATAGATTACCAAGTGTTAACATCTTGTTATGCATGCTTTCTCTCTCTCTCTCTCTCTCTCTGTGTGTGTGTGTGTGTGTGTGTGTGTTTGTGACTAGAATGTGGTCAATATCGCATATAACTGTACTGGAACAACCCAGAATAGATAGGATCCATGGTGTTTCAATAATTGAATGACAAGACACCTTCTAATCTACACTCACCATTGAACAAAAACCTGTTACCCTCACTTTTTCTCACTATTACTTGCTTTGTTCTTGTTTCTTTCTCCCCCCCCCCACCCCCCGCAAATAGTAGCACAACAGAGCAAGCAAAAAATGAAGATTTCTGTGCAGTTCTGATAGTGCTGGTACAGATGGCAGTCACCCTCCTAGTGTCAATAAGCAAAGCATGGTCATTAAGAACAGTGTGAGCAAATATCACAAGCAATAAAATTTATGAAAGCCAGCAATGGTAAGAGGAGGAACTATCTTTTGACATAAAAGAAAAATCATTGCCAAAGTGTGGATAAAGTGAAACCTATTTTGAAAACAATACAAAAGCACTTTGAACTCTTCTGATAATGTCCTTATCATTGTTTCAAGATTACTGCTAGGAGAATCTTGCATTTGCTGGCATTCGCTATCATCACTTTGTGTACCTACTGGTTTGCCTCTACCAGGCAAAACTACCAGATTTTCCCTTAGGCAATGCTGGCTAAAAAGGAAAACTATCTTTTGTGAAAACTAGGCTTTCTGATTTTCAGGCAGGTATGGAGCAAAGAGTGCTAGGTTGTAGATATTTGATTAGGATTCCAGCCTCATCAGTGATTATGCATGTGATCTAGGACTGGTTTACATAAACTCTCTGAGCCTCAGTTTCCTCATCTTTAAAAAGAAAGAGTAAATATTTACCTTGTAAGTTTAAAGAAAGTCCTTTGCAAACTGTCAAGGGTGTTATGAAAATATTAATGACGATCAAGAAGATCACGATAAGGATGACAATGAAGAGGATCATTATTGCCTCTCTGTTCTAAATCCTTTTTCAAGGTGTGTCCATGGATAGTATTCATTTGGAATGAACTCTCCCTATTTTCTGGGTTTCCATAGATAAAGTGAAGCCCCATATCTAAACAATGTTGATTCTCAGTTACTCATAGGAACTGTGCTCTGCTGTCGAAGGAACAAACAGAGATCTGCAGTCATTATATGCCTTCCCTCTCAGAAGGAGTTGCTGCCCTGGAACTTTTGGCCTCTGATACTCCATCAGCCTCACAGTTTGAGCAGGCACTGGCAGTTCCTGCTAGCCTGACTGCCGGGTTCCAGTCCTGGCTCAATCCTAGTGCAAGAGGTACTCCAATCCTTCACAGCAACCGGGTAGTAGAATTTCCAGGACCAAGCTCTCAATCATACAGAGAAAGGCCCTCTATGTGTCCAAAAAAATATTGGTTCCAGGCAGTCATGCTCATCTCAGAGATTCCTAGGACAAATCATCTGCATTAGAAATACCAAGAATGTTTGTTAAAATGCAGATTCTAGGATGCCCTCCTGAGAGCCAGTGAAAGAAAACTGCAAATAAAGTTTGAGAACCATCACTCTAGACCTGTTGTCTCTCAAATATGGTACCCACATCCCGGGTGATACAGAAGATGATGCCATTGGTCATGTGAGGAAAGTATAAGAACGTCTATTTACATTTAAAAAGAAATAAATAAAAAACTACTTTGTACTACCATTCAATATTCAGCCTGTCACTCGATCCCTCATGTGGTAACGTCCCTTGCAGCTCTGAAGGCAACCTGAGAGTGGAGTCTCCAAACCACAAAACAGTGGACCAGCACTGGTGCATTTGCTCTCAGCGCATTAGAATGGACTGCAGTTTACTCTTGCAGTGGGTTTATGAATTGTGTTATTTAATTTCAAGTGTGCTAAGACTGAAAAAACGGACGTGTCTTAAGGCTTTCTGCAAAAAGCACACTGTATTTTGAAGATAACGATAAGCATCCATGAACAAGAAAATGAGAGTTGACATTTTTACTCTCAGCATGAGCTTTTTTTCTTCACCCACATTAGAAAGTAAAAATGATGATGATCCAATCCAACTTAAGAAAAGTCAGCCAAAGAAACCCCAAAACTTAGAAATTATCCAGAAGACTAACTGAAATTATGGACTTACACCTATCATCAGTGCTAAACCTCACCTAAGTATAGAGTATGATGTCTTGAGATATTAATTACAGCTGGTATAAAGCCATCATAATTAACAAGATTAAGCAACCAGAACATTATAGTTAATGAACACTATTAGCAAGAACTAAAAGTTTTGTGCTATTCATACAATTTTTAAAAATTTTAAATATACTTATTTCATATTTATCTTACTAAAAATTTATATGTTGGTACATTTTATAATGTATTCACTATATATAATAAAAATATATAATTTATAAATAAATATACACATATTATGAATATATGCCCAAATCCTTTGACCGATGGCTATGTCGATAAAAGGCCAGGTCCTGCTTCTGTCCCACTTCAAAACTTAGAGAAAGTTAAGTCTCCTATTTGACCCCCTGATCAAGATTGTGACTAAGCATCCCACTCTTCAGTGAATGGTGCCGTTGGTAAATGAAAAACACCTTCCTACTTGGGTAGTCTAAGGACTTTGTTAAGGAATCTTAGAAGAAAAATGCCATGAATTGTCCCATCTCCTCCTTCTAGGCATGAGAACTTGAAGAAATTCTAGGCTCTGTAACCTGCTTTGGATATAATCTCCTAGCAGTCCATGCCAGACTCTGAAGCCAAGTCTATTCATGACAGTGTCTTGGGGCAAGTGCAGAACCAGGTATGATTGGGAGCAGAGAAAATGTCAGTCACGGGCCATAGTCTCCCATCTCCGGGATTCTCCTGTTTCTCTCTATTCCCATCTACTGCTGTTGCTTCTCTCCTTCCCTGAGACACATGTTATGACTCTCATTTTGACTCTCAGGACCTGCTTGTTTACTTTGAAGACCCAGTTTGGATTTTTCTCCGGTTATTTTGTTTAATCTCGGCCCATCTCATTTCATTTCTGATGGCATGCCACTTTAGCCCTACACATTCACAGCTAGGACTGAGAGATGCTCATGCCACTCCTCCAGGCTTATAGGGCCCATACAAACTTGACAGGCTCCCCATCTTCCTGGTAAGAAGGCAAATGATTATACTACTGTACTGAATAGGAAAGATATGATCCAAGTAGCACTTCTGGGAACTAACTCCATGCCCCAGTCAATGTCTTCCTTCACTCTTCCAGACCCTAGTAAGGAGCAAAGGCACTCCTTGGCAAAAGAGAACTGTATACGAAAAGATTTCTGCCAGATACTTTCTGTTTTGTTCTCTGTAGCTGCAATTGCTACCTAGGTAGCTCTTTTCAGCTATCATAACCTGACAATCTACAGTCCAGACTCCTGGTTCTCTGTCAAGATGAAAGGATAAAGAGGAAGACAGAGACAGTAGAACTTGAGTATTGGATTCTTTCATTAGAATTGGTGACAGCTCTTCTCCTGTTTGTTTTTCCCCATCCCTTCCATTCTGAGGCTTTCTTACTTGCTGCTTGTATGCTTGATCCTTTGATGACACACCTTCTCCATCTGCTATAGGCCTCTTGGCTGCCAACTATACAGGCAATGCACTTTGCCTTGCTAGGCTCTCTTGAATTCAAACTAAGAGCCAATATTTTAAGTTGGTAAGGTAACTTCTAATATTTTCTTCTCCAAGAATCCCTCTTATTATTTTCCCTATAGATTCATTGTTTTAAGATCATGTATATTAACCTATTTGCAAGTCACAGTTTTAGTTCTAAATTTAAAAATTAAAGATATAAATAACCACAAACTAAAGTGTTTAATTAGTATGAACTAGCACATTTCAACTCATTGAATTGTTTAAATCAAGAGCCTATTTTTGAAATTTTAGTTAGCCTAATCATGATTTCTTTTTTCTTTTTTCTTTTTTTTTTTTTTGAGACGGAGTCTCGCTGTGTCGCCCAGGCTGGAGTGCAGTGGCCGGATCTCAGCTCATTGCAAGCTCCGCCTCCCGGGTTTTTACGCCATTCTCCTGCCTCAGCCTCCCGAGTAGCTGGGACTACAGGCGCCCACCACCTCGCCCCGCTAGTTTTTTGTATTTTTTAGTAGAGACGGGGTTTCACCATGTTAGCCAGGATGGTCTCGAACTCCTGACCTCGTGATCCGCCCGTCTCGGCCTCCCAAAGTGCTGGGATTACAGGCTTGAGCCACCGCGCCCGGCTCTTTTTTCTTTTCTTTTTTTATTTTTGGAGACAGAGCCTCCTTCTGTTGCCCAAGCTGGAATGCAGTGGCAGGATCTCTCTGGAATGCAGTGGCGGGATCTCTCACTGCAGCCTCCACCTCCTGGACTCAAACAATTCTTCTGCCTCAGCCTCTGGAGTAGCCAGGACTATAGGGGCATGCCACAGCACCTGGCTAATTTTTTTGGGGTTTTTTTTTTTTTTTTTTGAGACAGAGTCTTGCTCTGTCGCCCAGGCTGGAGTGCAGTGGAATGATCTCAGCTCACTGCAACCGCCACCTCCTGGGTTCACGCCATTCTCCTGCCTCCGCCTCCCGAGTAGCTGGGACTACAGGCACCCACCACCATGCCCATCTAATTTTTTTTTTTTTTTTTTTTTTTGTATTTTTAGTAGAGAAGGGGTTTCACCATGTTAGCCAGATGGTCTTGATCTCCTGACCTTGTGATCCACCTGTCTTGGCCTCCCAAAGTGCTGGGATTACAGGCATGAGCCACCACGCCCAGCCTAATTTTTGTATTTTTTTTTAGTAGAAATGGGATTTCACCATGTTGGCCAGGCTGGTCTGGAACTCCTGGCCTTAGGTGATCCACCCTCCTTGGCCTTCCAAAGTGCTGGGATTACAGGCGTGAGCCACTGTGTCCAGCCTACTAATCATGATTTCTTTAAAGAATTTTAAAATATTGAAAATAACTGCAAATACCATCATACTATCTTTCATTGCCATTACAGAAAAGACAATGCACTTTGAACAAAAAGAATGGACTTTATTAGAATTCCTTTAGACTTCTTGGTCTTGTGATCTTGTGCAATTTATTCAATATTAGTTTCCTCATCTATAAAGTGTGCATAGTAATAACACTAATTTCACAGTGTTGTTGTACGGATTATTTGAGATCATATATTAATATATAAAAGTACACTGTAATAACATGCTGTACAAATGTACCTTTGTTTATCTGACTTCTGGTCTGCTTGTTTCCAAGACTTTTTCAAAACTGGCATGTAGCCCTATCTATTTCTCTGATCTTAGCTCCTCATCTCAACCTACTGGGTCTTAAAACTTGAAACTGCTTATCTCCTGCTTCATTGTCTCCCAAATCAAGTTCCATCTGCATTAGAAAGTTCCAAGTAACCTTGCCGGGCGCGGTGGCTCAAGGAGATCGAGAGACCATCCTGGCTAACACGGTGAAACCCCGT
This sequence comes from Theropithecus gelada, assembly GCF_003255815.1. Classification (NCBI taxonomy): domain Eukaryota; kingdom Metazoa; phylum Chordata; class Mammalia; order Primates; family Cercopithecidae; genus Theropithecus; species Theropithecus gelada. Next base: position 42,842,703 of record NC_037674.1, on the reverse strand, counting down.
CTCTACTAAAAAATACAAAAAACTAGCCGGGCGAGGTGGCGGGCGCCTGTAGTCCCAGCTACTCCGGAGGCTGAGGCAGGAGAATGGCGTAAACCCGGGAGGCGGAGCTTGCGGTGAGCTGAGATCCGGCCACTGCACTCCAGCCTGGGCGACAGAGCCAGACTCAGTCTCAAAAAAAAAAAAAAAAAAAAAAAAAAGAAAGTTCCAAGTAACCTTATTCCAAAGTCAAAAACAAAACTTTGCTCTTTCCTCCTCAAACTGACTTCTCTTTAAGACATTTATGTAGCCAACAGACACATGAAAAAATGCTCATGATCACTAGCCATCAGAGAAATGCAAATCAAAACCACAATGAGATACCATCGCACACCAGTTAGAATGGTGATCATTAAAAAGTCAGGAAACAACAAGTGCTGGAGAGGATGTGGAGAAACAGGAACACTTTTACACTGTTGGTGGGATTGTAAACTAGTTCAACCATTGTGGAAGACAGTGTGGCGATTCCTCAAGGATCTAGAACTAGAAATACCATTTGACCCAGCCATCCCATTACTGGGTATATACCCAAAGGATTATAAATCATGCTGCTATAAAGACACATGCACATGTATGTTTATTGTGGCACTATTCACAATAGTAAAGACTTGGAACCAACCCAAATGCCCATCAGTGATAGAATGGATTAAGAAAATGTGGCACATATACACTATGGAATACTATGCAGCCATAAAAAAGGATGAGTTCGTGTCCTTTGTAGGGACATGGATGAAGCTGGAAACCATCGTTCTCAGCAAACTATCGTAAGGACAGAAAACCAAACACCGCATGTTCTCACTCATAGGTGGAAATTGAACAATGAGAACACTTGGACACAGGAAGGGGAACATCACACACTGGGGCCTATCGTGGGGTGGGAGGAGGGGGGAGGGATAGCATTAGGAGATATACCTAATGTAAATGATGAGTTAATGGGTGCAGCACACCAACATGGCACATGTATACATATGTAACAAACCTGCATGTAGTGCACATGTACCCTAGAACTTAAAGTACAAAAAAAAAAAAGATTTCTTGAGAGGGAAAAAAAAAAAAAATTGACTTCTTAGCTATCATTTTAGATGAATGATTCCTCTATCTTCTCAGTGTTCCAAATCCCAAATCTTAGGGTCATCCTTGAGTCTCACTCAATCTACTTCTACAATCTTATGTTCATTGAGATTCTTTCCAAATGTCTCAAATCGAACCTTTCCTTTTACTCCCCCATCATCATATTTGTCCAAGCTTGTATACCTCAGATTAAACTTTGAGTTACAAGGCCAAGGTCTACGTCTAATTAGTATATATCCAATATCTAGCATACTGCTTGGTAAATAGCAGCTGCTCAATAAATGCTGAATAAATGCACGATAAATAAGTTACTAAATGAATGTGTGGGTAATTATGGCCATCCATCTACTACTTTCTTATCTCTAGACCATAACCTTTCCCATCCACTCTATACAGCATTCTCAGATTAATCTTTATAAAATGTCACTTTTGTCATGTCACAGTTTGACACAAAAGGCTTCAATAGCTTACTACTTTCTAAGATGAATTTAAACTTTATTATCTAGTATTAAACTCTTGCCCAATCTACCCCCACTTTACCTCTTCAATTGTTTTCCCATTTCTCATCTCCAAGCTCACTGGTCTTCACAAATGAACAGGGTTCCCACGTTTATTCCCTATGTGGTTTTTCATTCATGGTAATTTTTCCTTCTCAGAAAGCTGTCCCTTTTCCTTTCTGCATGCCTGAGCCCAAGTACTATTTTACCCTTGAAATCTTTCCAGACTAGAGTAGCCCATATCAAACTCCCAAGGTTCTAATCTCTTGACAGACTTATATCACCTTTTACCCATGTGCCACCGTGCACTGAGTTTGTCTCTCTGACTAGACTCTAAAGTTCTCAAGGTAATGACCTTTTGAATTCCAAAGAGCACTAGCCATGGTGCTGGCACACAGTACAAATTCATTTGATACTCCTTGACTTGAATTAAATATAGGCAGAAAAGACAGTCTAATTCAGGATGCCAAAGTAAGGATAAGGGAGAAGCGAAGAGAATAGGTTTTTAGATTCACCCAGAAGTTTGTGGAGTTCTGGAGGGTCAATGTGTTGGTACTATAAAGAATAGTGTTCCTGCATCATCGGGTCCATATCTCTTGGACATTCAGACCTTTCTGCTTCTCCAGGTTCCCAGCTCAAGATCAGCATTCTGGAATGACTTTTCTCCTATTCCCCTCATAAGATCACATGTCAATAATTTTCCAGGAAGGCAGAGGTTAGTTACTTATAATTCTTTCCAGTATTTTAAGAAATATGAGGTACTAAATCATACATAGTTCATTACCATCTCTGCACCGTGTACAAGATACTATGGTAAACTGGGACTACTGAGACATGAGACTTTGTCACTGTCCTCAAGAGCAATGAAGAAGTAACTACCAATATAAGGTAATAAATGACATATGACAAATAAGTTGTATAGTATGAACGCTACATATGTTCAGAAATCATTTGAAGAGTTGAGGAAAAGCTTAATAAAGAAGAGGAGCCGGACATGGTGGCTCATGCCTATAATCCCAGCACTTTGGGAGGCCCAGACAGGAGGATCATTTTACCCCAGGCATTCAAGACCAGCCTGGTCAACAGAGCAAGATCACATCTCTCGCTCTCTCTCTGTCTCTCTCTCAGTGCTAGCACACAGTACAAATTCATCTGATACTTCTTGATATATATATACACACACAGTGGGGAGGGAGAGAGAAAGTGAGAGAAGGAGGGAGGAGAGGGAGAGGGAGGGAGGGAAGAAGGGAGGGAGAGAGAGAGAGCAAGAGAGAGACTATAACTGGATCATGAAGATAAACAGAGGAGTACAGTGGTATTTGGCCTTCTAGATGGCCCCCAATGATCCCCACCCCCTGTCATTCATGCCCTTGTATAATCCCTTCTCCTTGAATGTAGGCTAAACCTACTGGCTCACTTCTAACAACAGAACAGAGTAGAAGTGTATCACTTCTGAGATCAGGTTAGAAAATGACTGTGGCTTCCATCTAGGGCACTCTTTTCCACTCTCTGGATCTCTTTTGGGTCACCAGCTGCCATGCTGTAGAAATACTCAGGCAGCTTAAGAGAGACCCACATAGTGAGGAACAAAGGCCTGCCAGTAACTATAAGAGTGAGCTTAGAAGCAGATCTTTCCCTGTCCTTCCACCCACTGTCAAGTTTTCAGATGAGATTGCCCCAGTCAATACTTAAATTGCAGCCTGTGAGAGACCCTGAGTCAGAGGCACTCAGCTTACCTGTGCCCAGATTCCTGACCCATAAAAACTGTAAGTATGGGTTGTTCTAAACGACTACATGAGTAATTTCTTATACAATAGATAACTAATACAAGGGCCTTGCAGGCAGTAGGGATGAAACTGTGATGAATACAGAGATGACAGATGTTTATATGTGCAAGGAGGTCCAGGTAAAAATAGGGAGACCAGGAAAGGGCTGCCTCTACCAAAGGACGGTGGATACCTGTGGCACTGCCTTCATGTAGAGAAAGGGAGACAGGTCCAATGTATACCCAAAGCTCTGCTCCCCTGTACTGACTTGGCTATGTCTACAGCTTTCCTTGACTTCTTGTGCACTGTTTATGAAACTTTACTTCACTGCCTGATATTATTCATGTATGCTGGGTACATATATAAAACACAAACAAGGGCTACGGGATTTTTAAGTTTAGTACAAAAGCTTAATCTACATTCATTCAAATTCAGGAGGCCTGTGTGTAAAAAGTCCAAAGATAAGGCAAGGTCACTTATTTTTAACTCGATTCTAATTTTAATAAATCATCTCTTAGGATGCACATAATAGGTATTTCAAGCAAGTTTTATTTTTGTTTACCCTGGATACCAAAATTATCTGTATAATCAAGCACATAAGACATTCTAAAAACCCTAAAGCACCACATGATCTAAACAGTGTGAAAACTGATTTGCATTAAAACGTTTCCTTTAAAAGTTAAATTTTAGATACCTTTCGCTATAAAATAACAACAACAAAGAGTAGCAGCAAAACCCAGGACATTGAAATAACTGTTACGGTGTCAAGCATTAGAACTCAATAGAAATAATCTATAATCACTTCATTGAAGTCCAAATTCTACCATTAACTTACTTTTTTAAAAGCTGCATAAACTTGAGGGGTACAAGTATAATTCTGTTCCATGTATATACTGTACCCAGATTCCTGACCCATAAAAACTGTATTTGTTGTTCTAAATGACTACATGAGTAGTTTCTTACACAATAGATAACTAATACAAGTGCCTTGTAGGCAGTAGGGATGAAACCGCCTGATATTATTTAGTGGTACAGTCTTGGTTTTAATGCATCCCTCACCTGAACAATGTTCACTGTACTTGATCTACCATTAACTTCTTACACAAAATCTCTACTGCATAGAAAGGATGTTAACAAAGCCAAGAAAATGTTGCCTATATTTTATAGTCATCTCATTTGAGTGAGAAAAGTTATTTCTCAATTTTATTTACTTTGGGCTCTAAATGGCTATTTTACTTACCATTTGGAAGCCTGGGGAGTATATAAGCTCTCATCATTAACAGCAGTCGTTAATACATTCTGGTTTACAACATTTAAATACTTCTCAATGTGAATCTGTTACAGAAATGTCAAAGTTTAGGCAATTATTGTGGACTTAAGATACCCAGCTAATTTACTTCATTAGGCTAACACTCTGAATCCTGTAATTAAGCCAAAACCACAAGATGCTATGTATTATTACATGCCTAAGGTATCATTAGGCATCTCAAGGCCAAATTACTTCAACTATTGCAGAAAGCATAATAAACTGAGACTCAAAGCTGGAGTGACCTGTGGCACACTCTTTCTTTTTTTTTTTTTTTTTTTTGAGACAGGGTCTTGCTCTGTGGCCCAGGCTGGAAGGCAGTGGTGTCAAAATGTCTCACTGCAGCCACAACCTCCTGGGCTTAAGCAATCCTTCCACCTCAGCCTCCTGAGCAGCTGGGACCACAGGCACACGCCACCACGCCTAGCTAATTTTTTTATTTTTTGCAGAGACAGCGTTTCCCTATATTGCCCAGCCTCTATGGCACTCTTTACAAATAAAATAGTGCACAATAGTCAGTGCATTTTTAGCCAGGTAAATCTACTAGGCAATACAGACATGGAGTAATGTCTTTTTCTTATAGGGACTTCAAGCAAGCATCCAAAGAAAGCATTTGGTCTTTAGGTAACATTATTTAAATGAGCCAATCCAAAGACTCCAGCTGGGTCCAGCCCTCTCATCATCAGGTAATATGACAATGATGTGCTACAAAATATACCGCATTTCTCACAGCCTTGGGAGCTGAGAGATAAAGCAGGTAACAGAGTAGATTAAAAGTCTGAATCAAGAGCAGAGACACTGAAAATAAGAGGTCTAGAAGCTGGAGATGGACCTTATTTGGAAGATGGACTCCATTAGCTTGTTTCATAAATGAGTATTATCCTGGTCTGAAAACTGGATTCTCCCCTGACCTTAGATCTGTTTGTAATGATGAAGTTCCTATCTACTTTATTTCTCTGGCCCAATATTGGTATATTTCTTTAGTTTTACCCACTTGATGATAATATTACAAAAACAAATAGCTCAAAATATTTAGGCTATTAGGGGAAAGTCAACTCTTATTTTTTATATTTATTTATTTATTTATTTATTTATTTTATTATTATTTTTTTTTGAGACAGGGTCTCACTCTGGGTAGCCCAGGCTGAAATGCAGTGGGGCAATCAAGGCTCATTGCAACCTTGACTTCCTGGGCTCAAGCGATCCTCCCACCTCAGCCTCCTGTGTAGCTGGGACTACAGGCGTGTGCCACCAGGCCTGGCTAATTTTTTAAAAAATTTTTTGTAGAGATGGGGTTTTGCCATGTTGCCTAGGCTGATGTCAAACTCCTGGACTCAAGTAATCTGCCTGCCTTGGCCTCCCAAAGTGCTGGGATTACAGGCCTCCACCACTGTGCCCAGCCAACTCTTCTCTTGTGAAATCTCAGTAAATCCCAGAAAATCTGCAATGTATTGGTCAGGTATATTGTTGGATTGACAGTAATTATTTTTCATTGCTTCTTGGCCTTTTGGTTAAGATCAAGTGATAGTAATTATTTTTCATGCTCCAAGTTATTCTTATAAAACTACATTTTAGGAGTTGTCACTGTATAATCTTACATTTAACCTACTTAAATTCTTTGTGAAATATGACAATATAAATCAATCAGTTAATAATTATCATGAGAACAAACAACAGAACAAGAATGCTGATGACTGCCCTAAATTCAGCTTTGTTACAGAATTATGCAGGGTTCTATGAGAACTGCAATTCCTTTTTTCTAGAGGATGCTTTGTATCCTTCCAGTATTTTATTTAATATCTAAAGCTCTACTTACTTTTAACCCCATTTCAGTTCTTTTGATTGCTGTTTCAAGACTCCGAATGTCTAGAGTCTCTCGTTTTTCCTCAGGTGAGAATTTTGTTAATTCCTCCTTTAACTGATAAAGGTCTTCATGGATCTAGAGGTATAAAAAATGAAAAATACTGAAATAATCCACACATAGTCCACCTATAGCAGTTATTTATCTTAAAGGTTTGCAATGTACTTGAATTGGTAGAGACATAAAGCTGATTTTATGGTATTGATTGAAAAGGACCAGTTTTATGGTTGTAAGGCTTTTTTTTTTTTTTTTTTTTTGAGATGGAGTTTCGCTCTGTTGCTCAGGCTGGAGTGCAACGGCGTGTTCTCGGCTCACTATAACTTCTGCCACCCAGGTTCAAGCGATTCTCCTGCCTCAGCCTCCTGAGTAGCTGGGATTACAGGTGCATGCCACCACGCCTGGCTAATTTTTGTATTTTTAGTAGAGACAGGGTTTCACCATGTTGGTCAGGCTGGTCTCAAACTCCTGTCCTCGTGATCTGTCCACCTCAGCCTCCCAAAGTGCTGGGATTACAGGCGTGAGCCAGCATGCCCAGTCTGGTTCTAAGGCATTTTTTTTTTTTTTTTTTGAGACGGAGTCTAGCTCTGTTGCCCAGGCTGGAGTGCAGTGGCCGGATCTCAGCTCACTGCAAGCTCCGCCTCCCAGGTTTATGCCATTCTCCTGCCTCAGCCTCCCGAGTAGCTGGGACTACAGGCGCCCGCCACCTCGCCCAGCTAGTTTTTGGTATTTTTTATTAGAGACGGGGTTTCATCGCATTAGCCAGCATGGTCTCGATCTCCTGACCTCGTGATCCGCCCGTCTCGGCCTCCCAAAGTGCTGGGATTACAGGCTTGAGCCACCGCGCCCGGCCCTTCTAAGACATTCTTTATTGAGAATGCTCTATTATTGTCTCTCAGATTGTGAAAAATGATGCTTTCATATTATTTCTGTTTTTCCTTCTCCCATTAGAAATAGATTTAAGATAACACTGCAACTCAAATGGTTTCTGCTTTCTTAAGTGGTAAAAGAGTTGAGTCAGAGATAAGAGGTTTGTGACAGACTCCAATTTCTACAAATTGGTTAAGAGGAAAGAAAACAAAAAACTTCCAGCAAAGAAGTTGTAGCAGAAGCAATGTCTTTCAAAAACTATTGTAAATGTGTCGTCAGTGCCTGTTGGTTTTCCATCCTAGGCTGGGTCTTCCCCACTTACTGCTCTGAAGAAGTAGTTTGGTAGGTGTTGTGACCTTGATTTTGTTTTATGTAGTGAGAAATGAAAATAATCCCTGAAGAAAAAGGAACATATGTTATTACTTTAACATTTTTCCTTCAATTTGTATTTTCCTTGGAAATGATGAACATCTCTCCAACATCAGGCACCCTCAGAATAAAATGGGCCCTATGAAATTAGAAAGCACAAGATTTTCTGCATTCATATTAGAAACCAAATTTCAGATAAATACAGATGGCACCAATTATTGTATGGGCTGCTGCCACAAGAAAAACATTTTGTTATGCAAATTTATGAACCCAACACCTGTTTCAGCAATAGTCACACCAATAACAATCTGCAAATTGGGTTGCTAAAGGCATTTTGAAGAAGTTACTTTTTCTCTGTTAGTATAACTGGACTCAACACTGATCCAGCCTGTGTTATTGATTAATCTCAAATGTTCCCATGGAGCCAAGTATTCAAAAGATCAGAATTTACATCTTTTCACTGATGGGCATCACAGTCTGGCAGACACATCTGGTCATTTGTACTCTGCACAAATTGTCAGGTAAGGCCTTCAGAGCTCACAGATTGAAATTTGAACATACCTACTGCTTGCTTATAAGCACTAAGGATAAAGATGTACTTCTTTCTATTGTTTTGTCCAAATTACTGCTGCAAGCTGATTTGCCATCTATTGTCTGGAGACATTTGGAAAGTAGAGAGAGGGAGTTCAAGGGCAAGGCCCTTTCTAGGCCTGCAGTTTTTGGTTCCTCCTTTGAATGTACTGACTTTCCCTCTTCTAGTATCTGTAGCTCCATGTATATTTCTGTAACTATCTCTATCAACTACAGGAGGGAGTAAAAACTGTGCCAAAGGTTTGTTTTTTTTACCTGCCTTGTGTGGACAATGATACTTCCTGACAGAATTGTGAGATAGTATGTAACAGCCTTGGTACATAGCAAGAACTCAATAAAAGGCAGCTGAATATAATTCCTAGCCCAATCACTTATTAGTCACATGATTTCCATATACATCCAAATTTTCTGAATTTCTAATTTCTTTGTCCAGGATAAAAAAGAATTACTCTACTTAAAACTGTTGAATGAAAATGAAAGGAGTATGTATGAAAATGAATCAATATAGGCTTTGGTGCTGACAGATGTGAACTGGAATCCTGCTTCGTTCTTTACTAAACTGAATTTGGGAAAGTTACTTAGTCTCTTAGAGGCTTCGTGTTCTCATCTGTAAAATGGGAATAATAGTAGCTATCTCAAAACAGTGGCAAGAACAAAATGAGTAAAAATATGTAAGTACTTTGTATAGTGTTAAGCACATAGGAGGTCACTGAACAAATGTTAATTCTCCCCTTCTGAATTGTAAAACCTAGTGAAACTCCTTACAGAGTATTAGTGAAACTAATACTCTGTAAATGTTAATTGAATTTATGTAAATGTTAATTGAATAACTTGCTCCCTAATCTTTCTCAAGAGTTTTTCCTTTTCTTGCTAGTTATTTTCTCCTCCCCTCTAACAACCACTCACATGTTTGTATAATTGCAATAAAGACAAGTACTATAGAAAAAGTTACACTAGACTTGGGTAGAAAAAGAGATTGAGTTCTAAATCTCTGTTCTTTCTTCAAATAGATCCAAATCTATCATATTGAAATTTTATATCTCATCCATCATCTCTATCATCATCAAACATCTTGTTTTCCATAAATTTTCTACTTGGAGAAAGATTATTATTTTGACAATTTGGGGACAGAGCTACTTAATGAGAAGCCCTTGAAAGATTTAATGCAGCACAGATTTGCTCTAGACTTTACAAGAGCCACGAAACCAGACTATATACTGTCAAAAGCAATATAAAATTCCATTTTCTTCATCTCTGCTAGAGTTTGGCTGAGTCATTCTCATTACCTCAATTATCTTTAACTTCTTTCTTCTATTTTTTTTTTTTTTTTTGAGACAAAGTCTCACTCTCATCCCCCAGGCTGGAGTGCAATGGCGCGATCTCGGCTCACTGCAACCTCCACCTCCCGGGTTCAAGCGATTCTACTGCCTCAGTCTCCTGAGTAGCTGGGATTATAGGAGCCTGCCACCACGCCCAGCTAATTTTTGTATTTTCAGTAGAGACAGCGTTTCACCATGTTAGCCAGGCTGGTCTACGAACTCCTGACCTCAGATGATCCGCCCGCCTCAGCCTCCCAAAGTGCTGGGATTACAGACATGAGCCACATGAGCCACTGCATTCGGCCTTTTTTTTTTTTTTTTTTTTGACACGGAGTCTAGCTGTGTTGCCCAGGCTGGAGTATAGTGGCGCAATCTCGGCTCACTGCAATCTCCACCTCCTGGGTTCAAGTAATTCTTCCTGCCTCAGCCTCCCAAGTAGTTGGGATTACAGGTGCCTGCCATGATGCTTAGCTAATTTTTGTATTTTTTAGTAGAGACAGGGTTTTGCCATGTTGGCCAGGCTGGTCTTGAACTCCTGACCTCAAGTGATTCACCCGCCTCAGCCTCCCAAAGTTCTGGGATTACAGGCATGAGCCACCACACCTGGCCAACTTCATTCATTTTTATATTGTATGCACCTGACAAATCAGACAGAGAGGTTGATAAGAAAGAATGAAAATAGCAAACTGTCAGTTGAGCTCCCTTATTCCCAAGATCAGTGTTAACACACAGTTGTTGTTTTTTTTGTGTGAACACACAATTGCTGGATTTTAATTAAAAAGCTAATTTTGAATCATAAAATCAGGTAATATTTGTTACACAAACCTGTTTAATATTTGGGTCAAGCAAGCATTTATAAAGATATGTTAAGAATACACCACATTTTAATGAAGCATAAAAACAAAGCTTCTAAGATTTACAAAGTATGACTGGAAAGTTCCCAGAGTCGCTACCACACTTCTTCAAGATTACTTCATAAACATGCCATAGCCTATTTAAGGATCAATACATACTGGATGTATTACAATGGGCAAGATGCTTTACTTCTTTGTACTTAAGTGTCTTCTGTAAACTGGAGCTAAAAAATAATACCTACAACGCCTAAGCTGTTTAATATATCTGATTGATACACAGACCTAACTGACCATATTAGGGTGAAGCAAGTCGAAATTTAAAGTACCTCTGCTTTACAGTCTGTAGCACACACACACTCACTCACTCACTGATTTGCCAGAAACAATTTAATTGCCTAGGCTAACAAGAAAGGAAGTCTACTTTTACAGTAAATGATGTAGCTTCGGGAAATTGGGACAATTTAGAGTCAGAAGTGAACCTAATCCAAACTATATGTCCTATGGAAGAGGAAAGTGTCCCTATGGAAGAGGAAGAGGTCCAGAGAGGTGAAGTGACTAGCTCAAAGTCGCTACTTGTGAGAATGCCAAAGCCATGGTCAGATCTCAGTATTCTGACTCGCCATCAAGTGCTTTCCACTAGACATACTAATTATTGGTAGCCTGTCTGAGGGAAATAAACCATAGCCCCAAACAGAAGTGGAATCCATGTTGGCACATTTGGGTGGTGCTACATACTCACAAATTCTCAGGATTCATTGGGAAAGTAGGGAAAGTCTTCCAAATTTCCTCACTATACATATTCTACATGTAGAGAATAGAATTTTATACTATACAGGAATCAGTCTTAATAATCTGGTTAACAGGTAGGCTCTCTTCCTCTACACAGCCCTTTACCTGATATGTCCACAGGAATCCTTTTAAACAAGTAGGGGTGCAGATCAACAAGGATATGACTATTACCTCTTCTGACCCATCTCACAAGTCAGTGTCAACAGTTATCTATTACTATAATGTTGTATCCTAGGTAGGAGTCTCCATTATTATTCTCATTATTTGGAATCTATAAAAAGAGAGGGTATGTGCAGCAAAGAATTAACCTTACCCAAAGAGGGGTCCAGTCTTTGCCCCTGGCTACTGGGAGGTGATCTCTAGGCCCCTGGGATGTCCTGCCTGATAGAAAAGTCTTTGTGGGCTTTAGCCACCAGACAGTCTAACAACATGATTTATAACGGATGTTTTGATCCATGCTGTATCAGCTCAGACCTCTGGAACAGTGGGAGACTAAAAGTATTCAGGAGGGGCTGGAGATTAATGGTCAACCACAAGGGCAGTGTGAGATTGAGCCCCAGTAAACATTCTGGACATCAAAGCCTCAGATAAGCTTCTCTAGTTGCAATATTCTATGCATATTGTCACATATTGTGGCTGGGAGGAAATAATGCAGGTAATGATGTCCATGACTCCACAGGGGTAAGATTACCAAAAGCTCTGTGTCTGGACCCCTCCTGGATTCTGTCCTATGCATCTCTTCCCTTGGCTGATTCATTTGTATGCTTTCAGTATAATAAAACTGGAGGTGTGAGCACAGCACTTTCCTGAGTTCTACGAATAGTTCTAGTGAATCATTGAATGTGAGGGTGGTGATGGGGCCCCTAAGTGTGTACCCAGCTTGTCTGAGTGAGGTGGTTCTGGGGACCTCTAAACTTGCAGGTAGTGAGTGTTGAAGTTAGGGCAGTTTTTTGGGGACTGTTCCCTCAGACTTTGCAGTTTGGTTAAATTCATTGCTTGGTGATGGTGAAAGTGAGGGTGATAAAAGATCAGGTAAGATTTAGGTATGATTCTTAAAGGGGAAGTGTATGAAATTGGTGAGTTTAGGGGCTTGTATTTGGGAAAAGGTAGATTTAGGGAAATCTCTCCTAGATGGGAGGTAAGAGATCAAAATTCTGCCAGAAAAATTAGATCCCTTTCATAAGACCCACTTCAGACCGACTGAGTGACAGTCCTGATAGAGTGACCTTACACAAATGACTTCAAGACTTACTCAAATGCAGCTATTATATATGTGATAGTTAAAACCGATGATATATGTGGAAATATCTTAAAGCTACCTCACATAAATGTGAAAACAAAATGCCATAATCATTTCAGAAACATCTTAGTGCAACTGTTACAAATTGTCCTGTATTGGACAAGACTTTCTTGACATTTCCCCTCTCAAATTAAAAAGCTCCTTCACCAAGTTTCTAAATGTTATATCTTTTCATTCCAAGTTATCTTGATTGTTGTGTTTGTGTTCCCCAACAAGGAACATTTAGATCTAAAAAACTGGGGAGTTTAAGAAAAGCAATGCATATATTTCAATTTGTCTCCAAATTTCTTATCACCTCCTAGAGTGTCTGATTTGTCTCTCCTCCGCTCCCGACGTGATGGGTTCAAATTTTTCAGAATGTAACATTTAAAAATGGGGCCTCAGCGTGAGTTTTCCCAGAGGCAGAAAGGTCGTACTTCTGGGGCGTAACCTACACGGTAAGTCACCGGGAGTGCGCTGAGCCGTGGGGGAAGGTCTGGATGGGCATTTTGGGGAGCCTCTGGCGTGCAGAAGGCAGTCTAGGGACGGCGCACCAAATGGCTAAGCGCCCGTGAATCGGCGCGCGGGGCCTCGCTCGGAAGTGGCACGGCTGGGCAGGGCCGGGGGAGGCCCGTTTCCCACCTGGATTAAGATGGATCCGACAGGGTCGTGGTTTTCAGTGTTCTGAGCCATGGCTAGGTCAAGGAATTGCTACCTCCGCGGAGGCGCGGTTTCCAAGCATCGAAACCTTCAGCCGGGGCCGCTCGTCCCCATGGCAACACTACGCGCGGCCTGGCCTGTTCCACGCTGGGAGCGGAAGGGGGCCTGGGGGCGGGGTCAGGGCAGCCTGGTCATTCCGAGAACGCCCTCCCCGGCGTGTCTCCCCCTCGCGCCGGCGGCCATGGTGCAGTCCAAGGCGGAAGCGGCTGCCAGACGGAACCGGCTTGCGAGCGCAGCTATGGCTGCGGGCGTACCCTGTGCGTTGGTTACCAGCTGCTCCTCCGCCTTCTCTGGAGACCAGCTGGTCCAACGTGAGTAGATAGGCGCCTGGGCCGACCTCCAAGGCCCCTGAGCCTCGGCGGGCGACGGACCCAGCACCTCGGCCTCTCTGGGCCTTGTCCTCGCCGCGGGCCCTGCGTTCTTCCTCCAGTCAATGGAGGCGCCCAGTCACCCCAGGTGGCTGCCCCTGGCTCTTAATCTCGTGCTTTTCTGCCCACCCGGCCCTCTTCTGCGTTCCTTTCGGCTTCTTGTGTAAAGTGAGACTGATTTCCCGCTCTGCCCAGCCCAGCCCAGCCCAGCCCAGCCCACAGGTTTTTGCGAGGATCCGTTGAGATGAACCTGAAGGCTCTGCGGAAATTGCGCTAGGTTACAGGAGTGTAAGGTGCTGGAATTGTTGATATCGTGATGTTGCTATCCTTGCTGCTCTGGGGAGTGTTTCCTTTGAATTCTTGGTTGCTTCTTAATGTGTACATTATAAGACTTCTTAGCTTTGTCCCCTGCACTCTAGTTATTCACGCCTTCTGAGGCATGGGCTCTCCGCCAACATGAGTTTTTGGGTATGACTGGGCTAGTGCTTTTGCTTATAGACCCTCATAATGGCTGTCAGACTTAGTAACTCTTAAAAGAGAGAACATGGGACTGGATCATAAGCCAACTCTACTAAAGGGCTCTGTGAAGTTGAATTATAGGTAATTCAAGACTTCTGTTTTAAGTGTTTTAAGTGTATGGCTTAGAATCAGAGTAGTGACTTAGCTGTATGATCTCAAGCAAGTCACCTAATCTACCTACCTACCTACCTTCCTTCTTTTCTTCCTTTACTTTCTTTTTCTTTTTCTTTTTCTCTGTTCTGTTCTGTTCTGATGACGGGATCTTGCTCTGTCGCCCAGGCTGGAGTGCATTGATGCGATCATAGCTCACTTCAGCCTGGAACTCCTGGGCTCAAGTGATCCTCCGGCCTCTGTCTCCCAAGTAGCTGGAACTACAGGCTCACACCACGAACCTTGGCTATTTTTTTTTATTTTTGGTAGAGCCAGGGTCTTGCTATGTTGCTCAGGCTGGTCTCCAACTCCTGGTTTCAAGTGATCCTCCTGTCTTTATTTTTATTTTGAGATAGGGTCTCACTCTGCTGCCCAGGCTGGAGTGCAGTGGCATTATCTCAGCTCATTGCAACTGCTGCCTCCTGGGCTCAAGCCATCCCCCCACCTCAGCCTCCCAAGTATCTGGGACTACAGGTGGGTGCCAACATGCCCGGCTAATTGCCCCCCCCGCCCCCGCATCATACGGGGTTTGGCCATGTTGCCTAGGCTGGTCTGGAACTCCTGGGCTCAAGTGATCTAACTGCCTTGGCCTCCCAAAGTGCTGGGATTACAGGTGTGAGTCACCACCGCGCCTGGCCCCTTCACCTTCTATCTATAAAGTAGGGATAATTTTCACAGGATTGTGCTTAACCCAGAGTCTGGCATGTAGTAAACATTTGATAAATCATAGACATTATTATTAAGGCACATTACTATCTCTGTAACCCTCAATTTCCTGATCCTTAAAATGGGGCATATGAGCCTATTTCAGGAGTATTTGAAGGACAGATGATATGACATTTTGAACACACTTTGTAAACTGTAAAGCATTGTATAATTATAATTTCTTTGCTACACCTGTCAAATGACAGAATTAGGTAAGATGTCCCTTCAGTGCAGATATTATATTACTTAGTTAACATTTGTGATCACTTAGAAAGTTCCTTGCTAGGGTGAAAACTTATAGTATTTAACTAAGTGGTAACTAGCTGGTCTAATTAGGCCATTTTGCTACCTTTAAGCAGTGCTCCTTCCCATTTCCTCCCTTCCCTCCTTTCTTCCTTCTTCCTTCCTTTCTCTTTTTTTCTTTGTTTCATTGTAAAACTAGTGCATACTTATTAAGTAAAATTTAGCATACAGAGAAAAGAAAATAACCATAGTCTCATTACCCAACTACAAATACTGCTAACGTTTCTTTCCAGTCTGTTTTTCCAATGCAGTTTCTTAAAAAGAAATAATTGTAATTACATTTGATACACAGTTATTTCTGTTTTTTTGTTTGTTTGTTTGTTTGTTTTTTTAAACAGAGTCTCACTCTGTAGTCCAGGCTAGGCTGGAGTGCAGTGGCACGATCTCAGCTCACTGCAAGCTCTGCCTCCCGGGTTCACGCCATTCTCCTGCCTCAGCCTCCCGAGTAGCTGGGGCTACAGGCGCCCACCACCACGCCTGGCTAATTTTTTGTATTTTTAGTAGAGACGGGGTTTCACTGCGTTAGCCAGGATAGTCTTGATCGCCTGACCTCGTGATCCACCCGCCTCAGCCTCCCAAAGTGCTGGGATTATAGGCGTGAGCCACCACACCTGGCCATTTTTAAAATTTTTTAAATACACAGTTCTTATCCTGAGATTTATCAAAAATCAGTTTCTCACATTTATCCGTCTAGTGAATAAACCAGAATTTGCTCGAGATTCTTAAAGATGTAACTAACTTTCCAAAAGACTTACATGCATTTGGAATCCTATTAGCGATACATGAAAGTCTTTTGAAGACATTCTCAGGAATATTAATTATTCTGTTGGCTACAGTGCTCTGTTGTGTGCTTTAACGATCCCAATGGGCAAACGTGGTCACTGCCTTGAAGTAGCTGATTACCTGTAGTTAGCAAATAGTAACATTGTACTTCTCTAAAGTGTATTAGCATTATTGGGGGTAAAATTAATTCTGTAAAATAATCCATTTTATCTCTGTATGTAAAATGCTCTTAGATAATTCCAATTCGGGTTAAAATCAGTTGACCTTTCCATTGCAACTCGTTACTGTCATGTAGTAAAAAATAAAAGAACAGCTAGTGAGCAGATTGCTTGAATAAGGAAAAGTGAACCATAAAAGAGGGCTTATCATTTCTTCCAAGGTTATGAGTAGGGTAGCAGTGGATAGTGTTAAAATGAAGTATTTGCTGAGCATTTATTCTTTGACTGTAATTAAAGATAGGATTAAATTAATCACAGGTTGACTCTAATTCTGAGGTAAGAGATGGAGCCCGCATAATATTTTGTCAAGTGTTTGGTGATATTAGGCTGTAGAATAGTTTTGGATTGAATTGGATCTGCCTTTTTGGGAAGGTTTGATTCTACTTCATGTATCAGCGAGAGAAACCTTTAGGGTTCTCCAATTTCTCTTTCCTTGGACATCTGATCTATCTTATCTTAGTGCTTTTAACCACCAGTGGGAAATATAACCAAATAGCAGTTTATTAGAAATATTCTTAAAATAGTCCAAACGCAGTGGCACATGCTTGGAATTCCAACACTTTGGGAGGCCAGGGCGGGAGGATCATTTGAGCCCAGGAGTTCAAGACCAGCCTGGGCAACATAGGGAGACCTAGTCTCTACAAAATAAAAATAAAAATGTTAACAAATTAGCCGGGCATGGTGGTATGTGCCTGTTGTCCTAGCTCCTTGGAATGCTGAGGTGGGAGGATTGCTTGAGCCTGGGAGATCGAGGCTGCAGTGAGTTCTGATGGTACTACTGCCTTCCAGCCTAGGCGACAGAGCGAGACCCTGTCTCAGATACACACACACACTTAAAATAAGAATCACTGGGTCTCTACTATGCGTAAAGTGCATGCATGGACTTCATTAGAAACTTTTTCTTTTTGTCACTCAAAGGCCTTATTTGTGGTATTCTGTGTGGATGTCTAACATCGGATAAAAGAGGCATTACTGACAGGGTAGATTTTTTATTTTATTTTATTTTATTTTATTTTAATTTTTTTTGAGACAGAGTCTCGCTCTGTCTCCCAGGCTGGAGTGCAGTGGCACGATCTCGGCTCACTGCAAGCTCTGCCTCCCGGGTTCACGCTGTTCTCCTGCCTCAGCCTCCCGAGTAGCTGGGACTACAGGCGCCCACCACCATGCCTGGCTAATTTTTTGTATTTTTTAGTAGTGACGGGGTTTCACCCTGTTAGCCAGGATGGTCTCGATCTCCTGACCTCGTGATCCTCCCGCCTTGGCCTCCCAAAGTGCTGGGATTACAGGCATGAGCCACCGTGCCTAGCAACAGGGTAGACTTTTTAAAAGGAAATGAAGCCTCAGGATGCTTGAAGGACTTGTAATACATGATATGAGAGCAAATGTCTACACCACGGCCAGAGCTCTTTCTACCTCACATATATTTTACCAAAGTTTTACTTTATTGTAGAAAAGTATATTCTGATGAATATTTATTAAACACAGAGATAGTCTCTGTTCCAGTTACTGCAGCTAAAATAATGCCTAAGATACTGTTCCTGCCCTTGAGAGGAATGTAGAAAATGTATCCTCCATAGGCCAGGCATGGTGGCTCATGCCTGTAATCCCAGCACTTTGGGAGGCCAAGGCAGGCAAATCACTTGAGGTCAGGAGTTCAAAACCAGCCTGGCCAACATGGAGAAACCCCATCTCTACTAAAAATTCAAAAATTAGCTGGGCATGGTGGTACAATGCCTATAATCCTAGCTACTCAGGTGGCTGAGGCAGGAGGATCACTTGAACCCAGCAGGCAGAGGTTGCAGTGAGCCGAGATCATGCCACTACACACCACCCTGGGTGACAGTGAGACCCTGTCTCAAAGTCTCAAGAAAAAAAAAAAGAAAGAAAGTGTATGCCCCACCTGTGAAAATATTAAAATGAAGATACGTAAGTTTTAACATCTTACTCTACTTCCCTAGAAGGAACTTTAGATAGAAAAGTCCATGGAAACTTGTTTGGTTTTAAAGTATGTAATGCCAACTCAGTAACTGTAGTCCATTCAGTTTCTACATCTGAACGAAATTCTTCCTTTTAGTGAAATGTAGGAATCTGGAGCTCTTATAATCATAACAAGCCTTCATATGTATATCTGTACTCTTCCCAAACATGTTTTCACATTATTTAGTTTGGTCTTTGTATCCCTGTGAAGGTAGGTTGTGTCCATTTTACAGATGAAGAAACTGTGCTTTGGAAATACTAAATGACTTGCCCAGGTGCTGAAGCATATGTTCAAATTCAGAATTTGTATGCACGGGAATGTGTGAATGTAATGTGTTGAGATTCCTTAGCAGTCAGTACTATTTAAATTTAAGGTCGTGGCACTGGTGTAAGCAATGATAGAGAAGATTAACCCCTAAACGGTTTTAAATATGCTCACATTGCCTATTTGGGATGATTAATTCTGAATGGAGGGGGAAAAAATTGTTGCCGTTGAAACCAATATAGGTCTTCTGGGCAACAGAGGACCTATATTAAATAGAGCATTATTTAATATGTGTATTGTATTAAATACTTATTAAAAAGAGCATTGTGCATACCTGATAGGTAGTCTAACAATGTCTGGATTTTTATTTTCTCAACTGAGTGAACTCAGAGATGATATGTATTGGTGATTCTTACTGTACAGGATTAACATTAAAAATATTCGAAATAGGCCGGGCGCGGTGGCTCAAGCCTGTAATCCCAGCACTTTGGGAGGCCGAGACGGGCGGATCACGAGGTCAGGAGATCGAGACCATCCTGGCTAACACGGTGAAACCCCGTCTCTATTAAGAAATACAAAAAAAAAACTAGCCGGGCGAGGTGGCGGGCGCCTGTAGTCCCAGCTACTCGGGAGGCTGAGGCCGGAGAATGGTGTGAACCCGGGAGGCGGAGCTTGCAGTGAGCTGAGATCCGGCCACTGCAGTCCAGCCTGGGTGACAGAGCGAGACTCCGTCTCAAAAAAAAAAAAAAACAAAAAAAAAAAAAAAAAAAATATTCGAAATCATTTCTGACATCTCTTCTAGATGTAAAATTCTGTGTTATTGGCCGGGCGCGGTGGCTCACGCCTGTAATCCCAGCGCTTTGCGAGGCTGAAGGGGGCTGATCACCTGAGTTCAGGAGTTCGAGAGCAGCCTGGCCAACATGGTGAAACCCCATGTCTACTAAAAATGCAAAAATTAGCCGGGCATGGTGGTGCGCGCCTGTAATCCCAGCTACTCAGGAGGTTGAGGCAGGAGGATTGCTTGAACCCGGGAGGCAGAGGTTAAAGTAAGCTCAGATCACGCCACTGCACTCCAGCCTGGGCGACAAAGTGAGACCCTGTCTCAAAAAAAAATAAAAAAATAAAAAAATCTGTGTTATTGTGTTACTTATTTTTATGCAAGATTTATGTAATGCTTCTTAACTTGACTTAATGTTTTTCCTGTTTTAGTTTTTGAGAACTTAGGAATCAAGCCTTATTTTAAGGTTGCAGTAGATGACTTGTGGAGTAGAAAATTTAACCTTTTGTGTTTGAAATTCAGATGCATTTACCCATAGAAACAACCCTCCGGTCCTCAGGTTTCTGAAACTGCAGAACCAGAAAGCACAATTATATAATGGATAAACTAGGCTTTGGAGAGTTACACAGGAAAGCCAGCCATATTCATGACATTGCTTCTTTGGAAAACAAGATTGGGAGTTTGTTTCTAGGTCTGTCAGACTCCTATACTTGCAAAAGTATCTTCAAGTAATTTACTAAAGAGAACATTGTTATTTCAAAGGTAGAGGCTTTTGTGCTGCTTTGACACCATTGTCTAGGAACAGAATGGAGATAAAAGCTTAAGTCTTCAAATGTGCATTTTTCTGTAGCTACTTGAGGTATTCGGAGTGCACCCTTTGGTTTACTCTGGGAATAAGTAATTTTTACTTAAGCAAAGTTACTTATTTTGTTGTGGTAAGAGGACTCTGCCTTTGATTGGACTGTATATTTCCAAGTCTTTATTTTCTTCAAAGAATGGAAGATTGGGCCAGCAAGATGAACCGCAAGGGCCTCGAGTTGTCGTCACAGAGTGATTCAGTAGATGGTCTGATGAGGGCATTGATTTCAACTGATGACTGGGGTGAGGGAACTGATTGTTTTTAGCTATGATACTTAATATATTTATATTTTTTCAACCAACATTGAAAGAAGGACTGATTTTTGTGTTTATGTTTATTTAAAGAGGGAGGTTGCCATCAATCTAGGAGGAAGAGACGCTTAAATGTTCACATTTTCTCCAGACCCAAAGGGACTTCAAAAAAAAAAACATGTCTACGTTACGTTCCAGTATGTGTGTATGTGAAATTAAAGCTCAGTATAGCTGTGGTTTCCCAAAGTTGTTCAGTTCCCAAAAGCTGGGGAGCCAAGATTCAATTCTAGTTCTATACATGTAAAATATGGTCAACTTAGCAACTAGACTGTGTGGATTCAGAGTGCAGGTGGCAGTAGGAGAAATTGCAGTAGATGATTTTACTATTAAAATGAAAACGTCTATTGCTCTCAAAATCAGTTTACAATTAGTTTATTCTTTGATGGTAGTTGAAACCTTAGTAGATAAAGTGTGGTAAGTTAAATAATAAATGAAAATGACTCTATTGGTGTGCAGTTTGTTTCCTTACTTGTGGAGTAGAGAATTTGACTTTTCGTGTGAGGTTTTAGACTAGTCTTTTAGATATTGTTGATGTGTGAAATGATTATAAGGTGTTCTTTCATTAAATGGCATACCCATAAATGAGGCGGTGGTGGAGAGTAGGAGGAGAAATACCAGTGGAACAGTATTACACATTGGCCCATATTGTATAAAACCACTTATGATACAGAGAATATTGTATCATCCTGGAGGGTTCTGAGCTTGTTTAGAATCAGACTTTTATTTCTGGACCATCTAACTGCTTTGTTTTTGTATGGCAAAAGGTAAAAATCTAGAAAGTATGCAGTGGTCATTTGGTGTAAGCAACTCGCTGCCTTTTCCCTCAAGGAATATGCCCCAATAATTCATCAACAAATAATGACACTCAACAAATAATGCAATCTGATATAAAATCATTTTCTGTAAGATCAAGGTGTGTCCAGAATTGGTTTCTTCCGGTGGGTTCTTGGTCCCGCTGACTTCAAGAATGAAGCCGTGGACCCTCGCGGTGAGTGTTACAGTTCTTAAAGATGGTGTGTGCGGAGTTTGTTCCTTCAGATGTTCAGATGTGTCTGGACTTTCTTCCTTCCGGTGGGTTCGTGGTCTCGCTGACTTCAGGAGTGAAGCCGCAGACCTTGGCAGTGAGTGTTACAGCTCTTAAAGGTGGTGCATCTGGAGTTGTTTGTTCCTCCCGGTGGCTTCATGGTCTCGCTGACTTCAGGAGTGAAGCTGCAGACTCTCACGGTGAGTGTTACAGCTCATAAAGGTAGTGCGGACCCAAAGAGTGAGCAGCAGCAAGATTTATTGTGAAGAGCAAAAGAACAAAGCTTCCACAGCGTGGAAGGGACCCGAGCCGGTTGCTGCTGCTGGCTTGGGTGGCCAGCTTTTATTCCCTTATTTGGCCCTGTCTACATCCTGCTGATTGGTCCATTTTACAGAGTACTGATTGGTCCATTTTACAGAGTGCTGATTGGTGCATTTACAATCCTTTAGCTAGACACAGAGTGCTGATTGGTGCGTTTTTACAGAGTGCTGATTGGTGTGTTTACAATCCTTTAGCTAGGCAGAAAAGTTCTCCAAGTCCCCACTCAACTCAGGAAGTCCGGCTGGCTTTACCTCTCAATCACCCCTCTAAACAAGACACCCCAGTTGCTGTTAGGAATTGGACAATGACCACTCTAGCTACTGCCTGCTCGATAGGGGCAAAGAAGGGGCCCTGCAGTTGTAGTGTCCTCCAGAGGGGAACTCTTTAGGCCAGTGAAAGGGCCAGCAGGTTGGTCCAGGGGTCCTCAGTAGAATTTGTTAGTTGAGCTCATTTGGGGTTCCATTTGTAAGACCATCTGTTGCTTGATGGCCTCGATCCTAGAGGAAACAAATTTGACAAAGAGATTAAAAATACAGGGCCCGAAGGCAAGTAATAGCAAGATGGCTGTCATGGGACCTAGAAAGGGGAGAAGCCACGTTGCCCAACTCCAGAGGTTGGTATAAGAGTTTGAAAGGTGTTGTCTGATTTCAGAAGCCTTTTTCTGTAAATGCCTGGCAGCCTCTCATACTATCTCTGACTGGTTAGTGTAAAAACAACACTCTTCCCTTAAGAAGATGCAGAGTCCTCCTTTCTCAGCAGTGAGGAGGTCTAGGCCTCAGCGGTTTTGGAGAGTCACTGCTGTGAAAGTCTATTTGGGATCGTTAAGGATAGATATCGTTATTTCTTGCAAACTGTCTGAGAAGTCCTTTGAGAATGTGGGTAGTAGGATAATACATGTTACACTGTTAACTTTTAGCAAACTTTACTTTTGTTGAAAACCTTGTAAGTTTGGGATTTCAATTATTCTTTGCTATTAGTAAGACCTCGTTCAGTCCATATTAACTTAGAATTCATGTAGATGGCTCCTTCCTGATGCTGTAAGTACTTTAAGATTTGGCTGAGTGCAAACAACTCCCACGTTTGAGCAGACCAATTATTAGGCAGTTTTTCTAACTCTGCTTCTACAAGAGTTTCCTTGTCACTTACTGAATACCCATTGTGTCTTTTTCTCTTAATCGCCTGGGAGGAACCATCTATTATCCTGTCCTGAAGGGAGTTCTTCCTAAGTCTGCTCAGACCTTTGTATAGTAATTAATTAAGATTTAGATCCCCTGTTAGGAAACTTGCTGGGTTAAGGATTTTTGATAGGAAGGCTTTAGGTTGTCAGTGGCCTCAGTGCTTTTGAGCTACGCCCTTGTTTACACTGATAACAAGGTGGTATTGGAGTGTTTATAGGGTTATGGAGAAGACCTTCAATTATCAATTATAGGTTTCAAATTTACCCTGGCTTTTAAAGGAATAAGGTACACTTTTTTCTTTACTACTTCTCTCTTTCTCTGTCTTTGACTCCTTCTTTGTCTCTGTCTCTTCCTTGCTTTCCTTCTCTGTTTGACTTTCTGCCTCTCTGTCTCTTCCTCTGTCTCCTCTTTGTCTCTCTGTTTCTTCCTGTCTCTTTCTCTGACTTTCTCTTTCTCTCTTTCCTTCTGTCTTTGACTTTGTCTGTCTCTCTTTCTTTCTCTCTGACTCCCTTTGTCTGTCTCTTCCTCCCTTTCCTTCTCTCTTTGACTTGCTGCCTGTCTCTTCCTCTCTCTGTCTCTCTCTTTGACTCCTTGTCTCTCTTCTTCTCTCTCTCTCTCTCTCTCTGACTTTCTGTCTCTTTCTCTCTTTCCTTTCTGCTGGTCTTTCCCTGCCTCTGCCACCCACTTATGCTGCTGTTCTCCCCTCTCCTTCCCCTGTTGATGGCTTTAACAGTGTAAGACTGCCACCTCTTTGGGTTTTTGCACCGTGTGCAATAACTCCATGGTTTCCTTGTGATATTTAATGGGGGTTTCCCTAGAAGTTAGGAACTCTCTTTCTCTCCACATTGCAGCATGTCCGTGTAGGATTAGATAAGCATACTTATTATCTGTAGCAAAGTCTCCCAATTACAACTGAGGAGGTGGGAGAAATACCTGGTTACAGGCTGTCCCAGGATTCCTCGGATGGTAATGGACCTTGAGGACAGTCTGGGACAGGAGATTAACACTGAGAAGGCTGCACCAGTGTCCAGGAGGAAGTCAATTTCCTGCCCCTCAATGGTTAAATGTACCTGGGGTTCAGTGAGGGCGATGACATGAGCTGGTGCTTGTCCCGGGCACCCTCAGTCCTGTTGTTGGATCATCTGGTCGGGGGCTTCTGGCCCAGAGAAACTTTGTCCTCTGGGGCAGTGCACCTTCCAGTGATTGCCTCGGCATCGTGGACATGGGTGAAGGGGCAGCTTCATTGGACAATCTTTTTTAAAGTGTCCTTGCAAACCACACTGATAACAAGCCCCACTGGGTGATTGGCCTGCTCCATTTTCTGTCCTCTGTGAACCATCAAGGTTTGTTTATCTGAGGGCCATGACTAAGGCTCTGGCCTTTTTTTGATCTCGCTTTTCCTTTTGAGCCTGTTCCTCTTGGTTCCTGTTATAGAACACTGAGGTTGCCAGGTTTAATAACGCCTCCAGATTTTGTTCAGGGCTTAAGGCTTGCTTTTGGAGCTTTCTCCTGATATCTGTAGCTGATTGGGTAATACACTTATCTTTTAGGATCGGTCGACCCTCGAGTGAGTCAGGTGACAGGAGAGTATATTTTCTTAAGGCCTCCCGTAGCCGCTCGGGGAAGACAGAAGGATTTTCTTCCTTTCCCTGAGTTATGGTGGACATCATTGAATAATTCATGGACTTTTTCCTAATTCTCCTTAGTCCTTCTAGAACACAGGTCAACAGAAGTTTGCGACTCCAGTCCCCATGATTTCAGTCGAGGTCACAGTGGGGATCCATACTGGGGACAGCTTGCTGACCGGTAGGGAATTTGTCCCTTTCTTCGGCTGTCATTCTATCATTTACTTGACTAAGATACCAGCTATCTCAAAACTCTTGGGCTGCAGCTAAAGCCACATTCTTTTCATTAAAGGCCAGGGTTTGATCTAATAGCATGACTTCTCTCCAAGTGAAGTCAAAGGTTTGCCCTAGACCCTATAGGACATCTATGTACCTATCAGGATCATCTGAAAACTTCCCCAGGTTTGCCTTGATCTGCTTTAACTCAGAGAGGTAGAAGGGGACATGTACCCAGGTTGGGCCAAATTGCCCTCCTCCTACAACTTGAAGGGGACATAACCAATAGCCTGGGGGTTTTTGTGGTCCTTTGGAGATTTCTTTGCTTGTTTCCTTCTGGGCAGAGGAGATTAGAGGAGGCTTATCATTAATAGGAAGGGGAGCTATAGGGAGGCTAGGATATGGAGATAAGCTGAGAGGTCCTCCTGTGGGATGTAAATTGCAAGCTTTGCGTAGTTGTGTATTCTCCTTCAGTGAAAAGAAAGCTTGGACATAAGGTATTTCACTCCATTAGCCTTCCCTCTTACAGAAAAGGTCAAGCTGCAGGATAGTATTGTAATTTATACTTCTCTCAGGTGGCCATTTTTCCCCATCAGAGAGAGAATATTGGGGCCAAGCCGTAATGCAGAAAAAAATGAACTGCCCCTCTTTCAGGGTTTGCAGGTCAAATTGGTCCCAATGGCTTAGGATGCATTTCAAGGGTGAGCCTGTTGGTGCCTAAGTGTTTCCCATCTGAAAGACAAAACTGCCTGCGGTTTTGGTTTGTTTCCCCTCTCCCCGCCCAAGAACCCGCAAGGGTCCCTGGACCCTGCTGATCGGAATAGCTGTGCTCACTGACGCAGCAGCAGAAACACTAGTTTTCCTCCTAGACCACAAGGAGGACCGAGGAAGGTCGGATTTAGTGGCCCTTACCGACGCATTCTCGAAAACCTGCACCCTTGCCTGTCCTCTTAGACCACAAAGAGGAACAAGGAAGGTTGGATTTAGTGGCCCTTATTGACACATTCTCAAAAACCTGTTAGAGTGCTAAGCATTCTCCTGTTAGTATTGGGACTTTACCCCGTCCTATAAAGATGTTGTGCCCCAAAAATGAAGTGGGGGGCCATAACCTGAGGGAGGGAAGGGATCTCCAGGGTTGGAAGAGTGATGCCTTTTGTCCTCACTTCTCATCATATGATAGGAAGGATATCATTTCTGAAGCTCCCCATATTCTAGCTTCAGGAATACATTTTGTTAGGCCTGCTAGTCTGAGGAGGGATCCTAAAATTCCAGATAAGATAGTACCCCCACCACCGACGGGGCTTTGGGCAAAGAATGTCTTTCTGATTGGTGAGCCCTGGTGCCTAAAGAAGGGAATAGAGTCCTGGAGTTTATACTAGAAATCATTCTTATAGGAGAAACTAGAAAAGCACCAGAGACAGGGAGTGGTTGTGGAAGTGGGACTAGTCTCGGAGAAGAGAGGCTAGAGGAAGTTTGTCTGACAGGCATTAGGACCCAGGAGGCAAGGGTCAGGATAGATAGGATAGATGGGCGAGTCTCGTTTGGGTGATGTAACTTTGAGAGTTCGACTCATGGCCGAAGGGTCAACCAATTTGTTGTCAGGACCCCGGAGCTGAATGGCTTTCCTCTCTGTTGACCCTCGGCTCAGCCCAGAAGTACAGGAAAAGTGGAAGCTGGTTCCAGGCAAACCAATGCTCCCAACTCCGAAGAGTCAGGGGTTGTTAGAGAGCCCTTTCCCAGAAAGCCTGATACCCGTGTCTTTAGTCCGGCGGCCGCGCTAGTCGCTTTTAACTGGCCAACAAGTGCCTGGTATTTAGCCCCCGAATTCTAAGGAAAAATTGGATAGAATAACAAGCGAAAGGGGTCTGATGGTACTCACTGCTAGGCGATAGTCCCTTCATGGTCACCAAAATGTGTCCAGAATTGGTTCCTTTCGGTGAGTTCTTGATCTCGTTGACTTCAAGAATGAAGCTGTGGACCCTCACGGTGAGCGTTACAGTTCTTAAAGATGGTGTGCGGAGTTTGTTCCTTCAGATGTTCAGATGTGTCTGGACTTTCTTCCTTCCGGTGGGCTTGTGGTCTTGCTGACATCAGGAGTGAAGCCGCAGACCTTGGCAGTGAGTGTTACAGCTCTTAAAGGTGGTGCATCCGGAGTTGTTTGTTCCTCCTGGTGGGTTCGTGGAATGAAGGCCATAGACCCTCACAGTGAGTGTTACAGCTCATAAAGGTAGTGCGGACCCAAAGAGTGAGCAGCAGCAAGATGTATTGTGAAGAGCAAAAGAACAAAGCTTCCACAGCGTGCAAGGGGACCTGAGCAGGTTGCCGCTGCTGGCTTGGGTGGCCAGCTTTTATTCCCTTATTTGGCCCTGCCCACATCCTGCTGATTGGTCCATTTTACAGCGTGCTGATTGGTGCATTTACACTCCTTAAGCTAGACGCAGAGTGCTGATTGGTATGTTTTTACAGAGTGCTGATTGGTGCGTTTACAATCCTTTAGCTAGACAGAAAAGTTCTCCTAGTCCCCCACTCAACCCAGGAAGTCCAGCTGGCTTCACCTCTCAAAGGTATGAAAATTATTTTAAGTTTGGCAAGAATGATAATTTGGACATAACATTGTATTTATTTTGGAGCCAGTACACACGGATACCACAAATACGTCTCTAATAATTCTTATTCAGGAAGCAATATTGACATAGATTGATGGACCAGGACAGTTGTGAAACTCTTCTTTTTTTTTTTTTTTTTTTTTGAGACAGGGTCTTGCTCTGTCACCCAGGCTGGAGTGCAGTGGCGTGATCTCGGCTCACTGCAGCCTTCGCCTCCCAGGCTCAAGTGATTCTCCTGCGTCAGCCCCCTACTCTACTCCAAGTAGCTGGGACTACAGGCTCAGGCCACCACACCTGGCTGATATTTGTATTTTTTGTAAAGAAGGGGTTTTGCCGTGTTGCCCAGGCTGGTCTTGAACTCCTGAGCTCAGCTGATCCTCTCACCTTGGCCTCCCAAAGTGCTGGGGTTACAGGTGTGAGCCAGCACACCTGGCCTGTTGTGAAACTATTAAAGAGGCTTTATGATATTGTAGGTTCAGTAACAAAAACGTATTTAGAGTTTAATTTTCCATACGGATCTGATGGCTGGTTTGACACAGAAGTGGAGAAAAGTGTCACTGTTTTTGGATCAAACTCCAGCCTGCTCAGATCAGGAAAATGTTTGATCATTTGGTAATAAACAACACTGTGATCTTGATGTACCAGGGTGGCTGTTTTGTCTGACTTTTCCTGGAGTTGTATAGGATTTCTGTGGTGAAAAAAAAAAATCTGTGGATTGAGTACTGAATTCTATCCTTTTTTTAGCTCTCTGACTTTAAACAAGTTAACTTCATTCCATAAATATTGACCAGATTTGTTCAAATGTGCCATCCATTGTTCTAAGTACCTAAAACATTATGCGTCTCAGTCACCTACCTTATTAGTAATGGGGTCATTATCTCCCAGTTTTTATGGTTTTTAGCAGCTTTTTGGAATATAATTTAAGTAGTATAAAATCTGCCTGTTTTAATTGTATAATTCAGTGTTTTTTTTAATATATTTACAGATTTGTGCAACCATCATTGCAATCTGATTGTAGAACATTTCCATCATTCCGGAAGGAACTTTGTGACTATTTGCAGTCACTCCTGAGCTCCATGCAACCACTAATGTACTTTTTGTCTTTATAGATTTGCACATTGTATAGAAATGGAATCATAATATGTGGTCTTTTGTGTCTGACTTCTTTCACATAGCATAATGTTTTTGAAGTTCATCTATATTGTAGGATGTACTTCATATTCCATTGTATGGATATACCACATTTTGTTTATCCGTTCATCGGTTGATGGACATTTGGATTGTTTCCACTTTTTGGCTATTGTGAATAATGCTGTTATGAACATTCTTGTGCAAGTTTTCATGGGACATCTGTTTTCATTTCTCTTGGGTAGATGCCTAGGAGTGGAATTGCTGGGTCATATGGTAAATTTATATTTGGTATTTTAAGAAACTGCCAAACTGTTTTCTTCCAGAGTGGCTGTACCATTTTATATTCCCATCAGTGAGGATTCTAATTTCTCCATATCTTTGGACAATAACAATACTTGTTATTATCTGTATTTTTTGTTATGGCCATTCTAGTGGATGTGAAGTAGTATTTCATTGTGGTTTTGATTTGCATTTCCTTAATAACTCATGATGTTGAGAATCTTTTCATGTGCATATAGTCCATTTTAATATCTTCTTTGGTGAAATGTCTATTCAGATCTTTTTTGCCCACTTTTTTTTTTTTTTTTAACCTATTTTATTTTTTTAACATGGAGTCTCACTCTCTTGCCCAGGCTGGAGTGCAGTGGCGTGATCTTGGCTCACTGCAGCCTCCGCCTGTGAGGTTCAAGCAATTCTTATGCCTCAGCCTCCCAAGAAGCTGGCATTATAGGTGTGTGCCACCACGCCTAGCTAATTTTTTATATTTTTGGTAGAGACGGGGTTTCGCCATGCTGGGCAGCCTTGTCTCAAATTCCTGGACTCAAGCGATCTACCCACTTTGGCCTCTCAAAGTGCTGGGATTACAGGCATGAGCCACTGTGCCTAGCTCTTTTTTGCCCGCTTTTAAATTGGTTTTGTGGTCTTCTTATTAATGAAAAAGTTCTTTATATATTCTGGTTACAAGTCCCTTATTGATATATAATAATTTGCAAACATTTTCTCCTGTTCTATGGCTTGGGTTTTGTTTTTCTTGGTGGTGTCTTGAAACAATTTTTACTTTCAATAATGTCTTACTTATTAGTGTTTTTGTTTTCCATGATTCATTGACCATCTGTTGCCCAATAATGATTTTACCCTTTTAGAGGAACCTTTTGAATGCTGGGACGTTGGATCTGTTAGCTTTCTGACATTTTCTAACTGATCAAGCTTATTTTCAATACTTGAGTACAGGGGCTACAGAATGAATGTTCTCCATTATTCATTAAACTTATTCTGTTTTGGAAAATTCATCTCAAACATGTTTGTCTTTTTTTAGAGTAAATTAGCATCTACTGCAGATGTTGTCATCCTGAGCAGACATTGACATTTCTTGTAAGATTTTATTACTTGATGCTGATTTGTTTATGAAAAATTACCATTTGAATGTGAAAATGATTTTTATCTCATAATTGTCCTGTTTAGGCTTATGAATTCTTCTAGAAATCTATCATTCATAGATTATTTTCAAAGCTTCTGAGGTTAATTGCCAAATAATTTTTATGGTTAATAATCAAAGAAGACACTTTAGATAGACTTTATCAGAGAGAGATTTTATTAGATATAAATGGAAGATATTTTTATCTGGGGTAGGTAGTTGTGATGCCTGACTGTAATGCCTAGTTTCAGCTTTTTGAGAAAGAATAAAACCAATTTTGCATTCCAGAACTATTATTTTGTTTCATGAATACAGCTAAGTAAATTCCATAAGGTTTCTTTGCTATAGGACAGGGTATCTCAGCTTCGACACTGTTGACCTTTTGGGCCAGACAATTCCTTGTCTTGTGGGGCTATCTTGTGCATTGTAGGATGGCTGTTTAGCAGAATTTTTGACCTCTACTCACTAGATGCTAGTAACATCCCCCTATTGTGATGCAAAAATGTCTCCAGGTGTTGACCTATGTCCCCTTGGTAGGGTTGGGGAGAATCTCATCCCCATAGAGAATCGCTGCTTTAGGGGTATATTTAGAACTAGCAAGGGAATTCAGAGAAGTGCCTTACCCTTCTAAAATATAGGTAGGAATTGTCCATCAGCTGTGCCACTAGAATTGACAAAGTGGTCTTTGCATGCAGCCCATAAAAGTTAGAGGCTGATGTTTCGTGCTTGATCTTTATAAAACCCTTCATATTCTCTCTCCCTTTCCTGATTGCTTTTTTATGTTCTTGTGTGTATGTTTGACTGCATTGTATGGTCTTCTAAAAGCAAGCAGAGACACCCCCCACCCATCCTGCATCCCCCTACACCGCCCGCTGACTTTCCCCAATTATTTTAAGATGCAGCTGTGGTGACCAATTCCAGATGACTATTGGGAGAAAGTAAACTTGAGGAAAAAGAGGAGGACTGGGTTGGATTTCCTCTGCTTCAGCTTTAAAATGTTTCCGCTGTGATATAAAAAGCTTAAGAGCATGTGGAAATGCGAGTTTAGCGTGTAACCAGAAAAAAGGGGTGTGTCAGGAAGAGGTAATTAAGTGTTGTAAGCAACCCAGAATCTCTGTACTATTGTTAAAGCAGTATGTTGCTTTAACTCAATCCAGTTACTCTTCCCTCAGCAAGTCTATACTACTCCAGTGATTGACCTGTCATACAGACTGCAACAAATATCACATATACTTGCACCAGGAGGCTGGGGTATGATTACACAGGGAGCCTCAGATATGAGTTTCCTGACGTTTGTCTGTGAAGTCTCAACTCTAATGTTGCACAGTTTTAACCTTTAAATACTACCATGCTACAAAGTCCCTTTCCACTGGAGCAGTATCATCTACTTTTAGTATTTAGGGACTAACCTGTTCACAACTACTACAAAATATTTGACAGAGTAGCACGCACCTTGTTTGACAGTCTCATGAAGTTGTGGGTAAGAAACTGTAGTTGCTTGCAACAGTATGAATCCAATATGATTTTTAAAAGTCTCTCTTTTCCCTTGCTGGTTAATGAAAACTCTAGGTTTTGAATTTTTCCTAAGTCATATTTTGCTCAGTTCTTTTCTTTCATAATGGCTGCTTTTCCTTTCAGCTGACGTCAGACTCTGCTGCCTCCTATAATTTTCCTAATTGCCTTCTCTTCTGTCTCAGCATATGCCTTAGCAGTGGAAAAGAAAAATTTCAAGTTTATTTTAGGGGGTGGTCTGGGGTAGAAGGGCGAGGCTAGCGCAGCTTAAAGGAGATGGTTATCCTGACTGTAATGTTTCTTACTAACTCCTCAGTGCATCTCTAACCTACCTCTAGTCAGGAGGGCTGTCACAAATGTGAAAAAAAGTGAGTTGGGAAGAAGGAAATGAATATTTACTAAGGGCCTACTCTGTGCCCAGTGTCTGTACTTTCTTTGACATAGTTTCATTTAATTCATTTAAGCTTTTTGAGAAGTGTTCTCATCCCTGTTTGCAGGTAAGGAAATGAGACACAGAGGGGTTAATCTGCCCAAGGCTTTGCAGAGAGCCAGCATGCAAATGCAGGCCTGTGGGACCCCAGGTCTGTGCTGTCTCTGCTTTCCATGCTCTTCTCCCTTCTTGTTAGTACTGCCTTCACAAAGGGAAGAAAGAAGAATGTTGGGTCTCCAGAAGAGTGGATTCCATGAAAGACACTCATATCTGGGGTGAGAGGTTATGATGCCTGGCTGTCAAGGCAGTTTCAGTTTATGAGAAAGAATAAAACCAACTTTGCAGTCTGAGAAGAGTGCTGGTTTCCGGAGGGATCATCTTGATTTGAGGTGGCAGCTGTCACTTCCCTCAGGGCATAGAAAATATGATTTAACCACTGGACAGCTTTGCTTCACAAAGAATGTCATGATTGGTTAAGTGCACATTAATACTACTGATATTAAAAGTGTACTTAATTACCCTACTACTGAAGGAGACATAAAAAATCCATAACAGTATCAACATGTCTAGTTTAGAATGCATTTGTCTTTTTTGGCTGAGGTGGATAGGTGAGGGCATAAGGTAAGGGTTGTGTATGTGCAAGTTTATATATAGATAAAATGTGTGTGTGTAGGAGAACAGATATTTGTGGTGTTTGGGAATTCACCTTGAACTTCATATTGCCTTCTAATTCATGCTAAAAAGAGTAGCACCTCTTATTGATTCTTAACCATAGAAAGCTAGCTGCCTCTTTTCTTTCATTTGATTGGTTACCACATTTGTACTTTCTCTGAGGGAAGGATCATTATTAGGATATACAGGGAAGAGTAGAAAGCTGAATAAAAAGAGGAAGATGTTGGGTTACTGAACTGAAATGTTGCCTTGGAACATGGCTTCCTTCAAAGCTCTTGAATCTTTATTTTCTGTAACTTACCACATGAGATCATAGGGAAAAGAAGTTGACCAAGGATGTGAGAAAGTAAATGGGAGTTACTGGAGAATTGATGGCTTTGTAAAAAGTTTCTCAAATAGGGATAGAGGTTTATACTTGCACTTAACATTGAAGGAAAGGTTTATGTTTGCTACTAGAACTGAGTTGGCATCTAACTTCCTTTGTAAAAGCACTACAAATTAACTGTTGTAAGCTGTGAAATGGAGTTTGTAGTAACAGACCTGGCAAGTAAACACCTAGTGTTTGTCTCTTAAAAAGTGATGTATTACAGCTCCACCAGGTGGCTGCCAACAGTGTGAATGAGACAGGCTGGCATCCACCAGGAGGAGGGGAAAGCTGCTCTTGATTTTCTTTGTGCATATCGGAGTCTACAACATAATAATTTAGTGAAGGACAAAGAAGGGAGCCCACTGCAGGTTTTTCTAGGAAGTCTTGCAAAACACACACACACACAAAAACAACAAAAAAACCTCAAGATCACTGTGACTCATCGTTGACGTATAAATACCTGAATGTCATAGACAGTTTTCTGATGGGTTAATTGTGCTGCAGATCTGTATATAATTGTGCCCATATTCTGGCTATTATTTTTGGTGTTCCTAAAAGGGCAGAGGATACTTTAGGTCCATAGACTAGTTTTGGCTTGTCACTATTAGAGACTCAAGTGTGATCCAGCTCAGATGCTAAGTATTGTAACATCACGGTGTAGTAGGAAAGAATGTTGGTGAGTCGAATCCAGTTTTAGGCTCTGCTCCTATTAGGCAAGTGGCTTCTTTTTTCCTGGGCCTCAGTTTTCTCATCTGTAAAATGAGTGAATTATATTAGCTGATCTCCAGAAACCTTTAGCCGTGTGCATAATTTGAATAATTTCATTTTAATTTGGAAAAGAATAAACTTGTTAAGCATTTGAAAATCAAATAGAAAACATGAGGGAAGAAAGCTATATTTAGTGTAGACATTTACATTTTTTAAATTAAACTCTACGTTATGATATTGATCATAAGAATTAGAATGAGACAGTCTTTACTATTCTCCCCTAGCTCTAATACGGCACAGATGTGATAATGAAGTCCATATGCAGTCTTGAAGAAAGTGTCTGATTAGACATAAAATGTTTTAAAAAAATCTGATAAGTAAATTGAGCTATCAACTTGTTTAGGCAGCACAGAGAATAAAACAAAAGCCAAAGCCCACTAGCTACTGAAACACTGAAATGTGAAATTCATTTTCCCAACTTATTGATTCCATTCCTATCTAGGTTTGGAGAAAAAAGAAAGAAACAGCTTCTTTCTCCGTGTTAAGTAAATATCTTAATCATTTGCAAATGCAAGTATAAAATTGAAATTGTAAGTGCTCTGAGTAACAAACATCGTTTGGTTCTTTTGTGTTCTAAACATTAATAAAATGAGCCATCATTAATGGATCTAAATATTTTAAATTGCAGTTAGTAATTTTAAATTGCAGTTAGTAATGCCATTTTAATTGATTTTAGATTTCTCATGTTGAGGAGCAAAGAAAGCATAACCCCAATTTTTTTATTCCAGTTTTTAACAATACAACCGATTTAGGAAATATTAAGAACTGATTGTAGCAATGACAGGAATATTAGTCCCCCTCTGCCTTTGTACTTTGCCGCTTAGCAACAAGTGAATTCATTACTGTATTTCATTATTTGTGCTTCCCGCCTTTAAAAAATACGCAGTTTGCTATTTTTAAAAATTACCCATGGATGGCCGGGCGCAGTGGCTCACGCCTGTAATTCCAGCACTTTGGGAGGCCAAGGCGGGCGGATTACGAGGTCAGGAGATCGAGACCATCCTGGCTAACATGGTGAAACCCGTGTTACTAAGTCTGTACTAAAAATACAAAAAACTAGCCAGGCGTGGTGGCGGGTGTCTGTAGTCCCAGCTACTCGGGAGGCTGAGGTAGGAGAATGGCATGAATCCGGGAGGTGGAGGTTGCAGTGAGCCAAGATCACGCCACTGCACTCCAGCCTGGGCGACAGAGCGAGACTCCGTCTCAAAAAAAAAAAAAAGAATGAAGACTGATTTTATATGGTGGCTCTTTTCACCATTAAAAAATTAGTTTATACTTTTTTTGCTTTTCTCGTTGTTTTAGTTTCTTTCTTTTATGTGCGTATTTATCAGCGTATTGTGGCATGTGTGTTAGCTGTGCCAGTATTCCGCTTTTAGAAACACAGCCACATGTTACTATGCCACCTTCTTGAAGTTTGGAGTGTTAGATTTGAATGCAATGTAGACTTTGATCTAGTTTTTGTTTTTCTGTGAGACATTTACATGAAAACAACATCTTTGATTTTAATAACTTACCTGTTTATTTCCCACCTGAAATTGTCTTAATGCTCCATAAGGGACGTAGCAGCTGGTTGTGATGGAATTGACTGACACTAAGTAAAAGATTATGACTTCAGGTAGAAATTAAGTAGACAGAACTGCTGATTTCTTAAAGAAATGGGATACACTCAGATTGTCAAATATTGACATAGACCTTCTGCTAATTTAAGAGTAACAATTCTGGTTCTGGGAGAAAAATTTTTTCGTTAGTTTCATGATATGCTTTATATCAAAGATAAAACCTTAAATGTATTTTAGATTTAATTTTTTTGTTAAAAAAAGGGCTGACCTTTCATTCTTGAGAAGATTAGTTCCTCTTAACCACGTGATGAAACTTTGCTAATAAAAAGAACTCGTGTGTATACACTCTTACACCACACTTTGTACATAATTCCTAGCAGTCTTTTGGACTAAATACTTTCCCCATAACTTTATATTGAGCAGAAATGATGGCATCTTTTCAAATATATAATGTTAGCTCTGGGATTTAAAATTTAATTTCTAGTTTTCAGTGTCTTGCTAATTATGAGTTTGAGGCACATTTCATTAATACGTGTTCATCTTAGTATGCATTGATGAGGAGTGTGTGACTGTTTTGCTTTATATTCTTCTGATAAGTCAATTAATGGCAAGTCATTTTACTTCTATAAGCTCATTTTCCACATTTGTATGAAGTGGAGGTTGTGGGTATGGGTGTGAAAGATGGGAGTTTAGGTTAGAACAACTTGTAATTTCTCTTCCAGTTGTAAGTACTGTATAACATAATGGAAGCAAAATGCCTCCATGGCTCCGTGATCATGTCTGTATTCATTTGTTCATCATTGACTTGTCTCTTACTATGGGGATTTCCTATTATATACATGCTGCACATAAATTTCCGAAAGATTTAGTTATAATCTAATCTTTTAGAATCTAAATTTAGTTGTAGTAATTTGTTTGGCTATTACACATTTAAAATTTACCAGAAGTGTCTTGATCAAACAAGAATTTGGGTTGGCTTTCAAAGAATGTGAACAAGGCTGAATATAAATAGAATTCGGGTCATTTATCAGTATCCATTCTCTTATTTCATTAGCTGAATTAATGTCTAAGCATTCAGTCCAAGAAATATATGTAGCTCTTCTATTTTATTAATGGTTTAGCCTTAATCCTATCTTCCTTTTAGTTTGCAATAAGTACAAAATAGTTAAAAATTCCAGAAGCTTGTTATAGTCTACCTCCTATGAAGCACTTAAGCAATACAATAAATACAACTGTCATTCTTTGTCTTCTACTTCCTCTTTTCTGGATATTTGGTTGTATGACTGTTTTTTCCTTTACTACTATCTAATCTAGTTCACAATGATTTTTGTGTTCTTAAAGAGAAAAAGTCAGTGACTTAAATTATATCACCATAACTTTTGTAATCAGATGATCAGAGAAGATAGGATTAAAGCTAGTAAATGCAGGGTCCTTTGAAATCCTCACATAAAAAGAAACAGCGAAAGTACCAGCTTTATCTGGTATCTGACCGAGAAAATCAACCAATGTATATTGGTTTTGTACTTTACATGGTAATGTTGTCATTTATTTTTAGATATCCTTGGAACAGAAGATCTTATTGTGGAAGTGACTTCCAATGATGCTGTGAGATTTTATCCCTGGACCATTGATAATAAATACTATTCAGCGGACATCAATTTGTGTGTGGTGCCAAACAAATTTCTTGTGACTGCAGAGATTGCAGAATCTGTCCAAGCATTTGTGGTTTACTTTGACAGCACACAAGTAAGACTTTGTTTTCTATGAAGGCTTGAATAAGAAATTATTGCATGCCTTCTTTTTTTCCCGTTACATTTTATCTTACTATCTCTTTTCTGGTTTTGTTTGTTTATATTTTTTGTTCCTTCTAGAAATCGGGTCTCGACAGTGTCTCCTCATGGCTTCCACTGGCAGAAGCATGGTTACCTGAGGTGATGATCTTGGTCTGTGATAGAGTGTCTGAAGATGGTAAGGCATGTGGGTGGGACACGCATTTGCCATTCCTTGATAAACAGAGTACATCTGTTTCCTTAACTTAGGACATACATCCCATGTGACTTTATTGCTTTATGAAAATATTTTCAGCTATTTTTCTTTGGTATCTTGTAATATTTACTTTTTTTTAAGAATGTATACTTCAGGGTTGAGAAATCATTTTCTTTTTGTTATTTTAGATGCCTTTAGAATAGATGCCTTTAGAATAACATTGACATTAAGGGAAACACATTGAGATTTATGAAGAATATTGCAGGAATAGTCATGTTTTGTTTTCTTCTTACTTATGAAGATTCTTTTGCATATTATTTTAGGTGTAAACCGACAGAAAGCTCAAGAATGGTGCATCAGACATGGCTTCGAATTGGTAGAACTTAGTCCAGAGGAGTTGCCTGAGGAGGATGGTAAGTGTTTATGTGTTAGTAGAAAATATGGCACTTAGATTCAGATATGAGAGATTATTTTAATTCAGGGAAGAAGAATCACAGCAAAATTCAAGAAACTTTTTTCCCCAGCTGTTTCAAGGATTTAAGCAAAATCCATTGATGTAGTCTTATACTTAGTGTGAGAATTCATTTATTTGGTTTTACCACCTGTTTTAGAACTTTTGAAAATGTGTGTTTTTCTTATGGATAAAGGTATAAGGCTGCTTTCTAAAATCTTTGTCATTTTCCCAATCCTTTTTCCTTTCCCCACTGCTGAAGAAGGAGAGTTCGACCTTCATAGTAGTTAAAGTTGATGTTTCTTATTTTGAATTCATGGTAACCTAAGACTGAATTCCCAGGAATCGCAGGGGACATTTCAGATCTATTTGAATGTCTTTTGGACATTTGAAGCCAAAAAACAGACCCCTAATTTAATCCCCCACCTCCACCCCAGGTAGCTCTGCAATCGCTGTCCTCCGCTATTGCTGGACCTTCTATTTCTTCCCCTTTTCTACTCCCCTTCCCCATTTCTTTTCTCATCTTTTCTCCTTTGAAGTACACCTGTTGTGGTATCTACCAGGATAAGAGGGTTTTTGGTTCACCAAAACCTTATAATCTGGTACAAGAGATGAAACTTACAGATAATTGAATTATCAAGTGGAATGTCATAAGAATTATAGAAGAAATAGTGGTGCTGTGGTATTTTAGAGACAGGAGAGCTTATTTTTGTTTAAAAGTGCAGAGAACGTGTTGGCATTGTGAACTCTCACGTGTCAGCTGCTCCATGGGGAAGAAGTTAGAAAAGGTCCTGGGCTTGTAGTGAGAGGACTGGTGGAGAGGTGGCATTGTGAATATGCCAGTTGTTCCAAAAGACATCCTGGGCAGGGAAAACCAACGTGAATTAAAGTACATAGATAAGACATAAGCAGTAATTTTATGAAACTTGTATTTTTATTAAGGAATTAAGAAATATTTTTCTATATTCTGGTTTTATTTATAATTTTTCCAAAATACTGTTACCTTTGAGAATAAAACTTGCCAGGGAAGAAGAGAACAAAGCCGAAGTAAAAAGGCTGGTTTTTCTCCTTGCTCATTTTAAAGAGTATTGAAAATTGGCAAATACATCTTTTTCTGTGTTTTTCTAGGTCCCTGAAACTTGTGCCCTGTTTTGTGTATGTGAGCCTGTGTGATTTCTGGCAATAGAATTTTCTCTTTCTCTTGTCCTTGGGAGTCAGTATCTGATTGTTATCATTTTGGACTCTCTGCTCCTTTATACACTGTATTTCTCATAGACCTTTGTCTGAATAATGTTCTTGTATTCATTCAGATTAATCTTAAAATGGGTTTTTTGATATGTCATCTTTAGGTAACATAATGAAAACCTTCTTAGACTTTTAAAATACAAACTATTCCTAAGCCCTATTTCCTCATCTTTTACTTGCATGTATTATTCGAACATGAATATAGGACTTTATGCTAGTTTGTATTAATTTTCCTCTTATGGGTACTAGCTCTTCATTTCAGACCACATTTTTGGTTCCTGGTTATGTCATCTAAAATATTAGTTATTCTTTTGAGAATTAAGTCATTCACAGTTAAGATAATCGTGACTTTTAGATTTTCATCCAAACATTGGTGGTGATAAACTTATCTTAGTAGAGTATTTTCTTTATTTATTTTTATTTCTTTCTTTCTTTATTTGACACAGAGTCTCTCTTTGTCGCCCAGAGTGCAGTGGCGCGATCTCAGCTCACTGCAAGCTCTGCTTCCCAGGTTCACACTATTCTCCTGCCTCAGCCTCCCAAGTAATTGGGACTGCAGGCGCCCACCACCATGCCCGGGTAATTTTTTTTTTTTTTTTTGGTATTTTTAGTAGAGACGGTGTTTCACCATGTTAGCCAGAGGATGGTCTCTATCTCCTGACCTCGTGATCCGCCTGCCTTGGCTTCCCAAAGTGCTGGGGTTACAGGCATGAGCCACCCCGCCTGGCTGAGTATTTTCAATTTAATCACTATATTTTCAATTTAATCACTATATTTCTGTTAGGTTGGTAGGCTGGTATTCTTTAAATGATTCATCGATCCATTAAACAGTTGGTGAGTGCCTGCTGTTTTTCAGGCACTGTGCTAGGCAGTGGGCATATGAACTCAGTAAGACAAGATTCCTGCCCTCAAGGAGTTTCCAGTGTGGGGGAAGGTTACATTAGTAAATCGTCAGTTCCAGTGCATCTTTCCTCTAGGAGAGATGTGCATAGAGTGGTATTGTTTCCACTTTCTGTAAGAATGGTGTAAGTGATTCGCCCTTGATCAAATAGCTAGTAAGTGTCACAGCCTGGCTTCAAATTCAGATATTCTGACATGTAACTCTGTGCTCTTCCTGTTTTTTTTTGTTGTTGTTGTTTGTTTTTTTTTTTTTGAGGCGGAGTCTCGCTCTGTTGCCCCCAGGCTGGAGTGCAGTGGCGCGATCTCGGCTCACTGCAAGCTCCGCCTCCCGGGTTTACGCCATTCTCCTGCCTCAGCCTCCCGAGTAGCTGGGACTACAGGCGCCGCCACTACGCCCGGCTAATTTTTTGTATTTTTAGTAGAGACGGGGTTTCACCGTGTTAGCCAGGATGGTCTCGATCTCCTGACCTCGTGATCCGCCCGTCTCGGCCTCCCAAAGTGCTGGGATTACAGGCTTGAGCCACCGCGCCCGGCCTGTGCTCTTCCTGTTAAACCACCCAGGGCTAGGCTGGCCACTAGAGACAGGTTTTGTGTGGATTATGTTCTGTAAACTCAGGAAAATTTCCTTTTTTAACCACATGAAAACTATTTCTGTCATTGTTTTCCAGATGCAGCCTTACAGTCCTCAACATCTGTAGGATCTCCATTTCCTTTGTACACAATGTTGTAGCTAAGAATACCACCTTTTTGGTACACTATGGGATTACAGCCCCATTATTCTGAGTAGTATCAGTCAAATTCCAGAAGCAGGATAGTACTCATAATAAACTAAGTTATTGTAATGACCCTTTGCCTGTCTCTTAGACTTGTAGTCATTTCACTTCTCACTCAAACTGTCTTTCTCTGATCAAGAAGTTCTTCTATAGATATCAATCATAAATAACACTTATTATTCTTTCGTTTCCAGCAGAGGATAGAGCATTTACATGATTTTATAGCATACTATTAATAAGAGGACTGTTCCTGCCTTAAGGAAACTCATTCTGTCTAGATTGGTATCTCTCGTACTGTGCCAGGAATGTGTGTAATAAGTGGAATCTTAAATTTTCAGAATATAAGTAGATTCCATTGGTGAGGATAACTTTTTTATATAACTGCCTTATATTGTGTGTTTATTTAATTGCTTTAGTTTCTGGAATATTCTTTTTTTTCCACTTGAAAGTTTTTAGTTTATTAATCATGAAAAAACCACAGCGGCCACAGATAACATCCTTCCAGCACCTTTGCTCCTTCGGCTTTTTGCCAGCACCAACACTGGCCTTTGTAGTCTGCCTAACTTTCTTCATGCTGTTCTTGCATTCCTTTCATTGCTTTCTTGAGGTCTTTTACTTCTCACACAGGCCATGTCTTGTAAGTCTATGTTTGTGTTCCTTTTCGTTTGCATAATCCAAGGAATCATAAATTATGCCAAAGCCAGTAGTCTTGCCACCACCAAAATGAGTTCTGAATTCAAAGATGACATCTGGTGTGGTCTTGTACATTTTGGCTACTTTTTCCCAAATTTCTGTCTTAGGTAGTGTTGCCTTCCTGGGGTGAAGGACATCAATGACCATTTGTTTTCTCTGAAGTAGTTGGTTGGTCATGAACTTTCCAGTTTGGATAGTTACCATGTCGTTCATGATGGTGGTCAATCCTCAGACAGCTGAGGAGGAAATGAGTTTCTCTAGAGTATTCTTATCAGGAGCTCCAAGCTCTGTATTTGTTTTTTTCCTTGTACAATGTGAACTAACAACTAAATAAACAGGATAACAAAACCACAGTCATTTGAAAATATGGCTTGGGGGATATATACATAACATTTTCTTTTCTTTTTTGAGATGGAGTTTTGCTGTTGTTACCCAGGCCGGAATGGTGCCATCTTGGCTCACCACAACCTCCACCTCCTGGGTTCAAGTGATTCTCCTGCCTCAGCCTCCTGAGTAGCTGGAATTACAGGCATGCACCACCACACCCGGCTAATTTTGTATTTTTTAGTAGAGACGGGGTTTCTCCATGTTGGTCAGGCTGGTCTCGAACTCCCAACCTCAGGTGATCTGCCTGCCTCGGCCTCCCAAAGTGCTGGGATTACAGGCGTGAGCCACCGTGCCCGGCCATATTTTTGTGAATGTGTATGTATATCTGTATGAGTGTTATGTATAAATATGTATATTTCCCTCCCTGATTAGACGACTTCCCGGAATCTACAGGAGTAAAGCGGATTGTCCAAGCCCTGAATGCCAATGTGTGGTCCAATGTAGTGATGAAGAATGGTAAGTAACTTGGGACTCAAGTCATTTTTTTCCTCTTATTCCTTGTAAGTTTTAAATTATTCAGATACATGTGGGACCATTAGTACTATATGAAATCTGTAGATTTATTCCAATTTCAATTCCCTGATTGAAGGAAGTGCCAAAGGTAGCATTTCTAGGAATTTTTCATATATGTTTAATAGTTAATTCAGTAAGAATTTAGAGGTTGCCTGTAATACACCAAGCATTGTCTTTGGCTTTGAGAAGTACCTCCAAAATTATAAGACATAGACCCTATTATTAAGGAGCTCCTAGTCCAGCTATGAAATTCAAGCATATACTTTTCAAATGCCAGGTAACTATGCAAAGCAATCTGTGAAGAGTACAGATGACTGATGCAGGCAGTAAAGTGCATAGAATCAGAAATATGGCTGTTGTGTTAGGCTCAAGTATAGAGAGAGAGCTTCAAGGAGAAAGTGTGTCCTGACAGTAGTTTTCCAGGAAGGTCAAGATTTGGACTGATGAAAGGGGAGAGTGGCAAGTGGAGAAGGAAGCATGACATAGAGAATAACAGTTGTATGTTCTGACCAGCCTGGGCAACATGGTGAGAGCCTATCTCTATAAAAATTAGCTGGTCATGGTGGTATGTGCCTGTGGTCCCTGCTACCTGGGAAGCTGAGGAGGGGGAATTGCTTGAGCCCAAGAAGTCAAGGCTGCAGTGAACTGTGGTTATGCCACTGCGTACCAGCCTGGGCAACAAAAAAAGTTACGTGTTCTAGGGTCACTAAGAGAGTATCACCTAGCATTTGGAGCTAGCTTAGAGAGAGGCCTGAATGCCAGTCAGGAGAATTTTAGGTTTTTCCTGTAAAAATCGGTGAGTCACTGGAGTTTTTTAAATAAGGGGTTGATGCAAAGAAGGTGGTGTGCAGGGAGGTTTGACAATTGAAGAAAGTCAAGATAGAGTCTGAAGTAAGGGAGACCAGAGCTTTTGCAGCAGTTCAAGAGTGAGGTGCTGAGGCTGGGGGTAATGTAGTGGCTGTGGCCATGAGGCAGAAGACTGGATCTGAAGTACAATCTGAGGAGGGTAGGCTAGTGCACACTGGCCTCTTATAGTCTGCATTAGTTCCCTAGGGCTATGGTAACAAAGTACCACAAACCATATGACACAGAACAACATGAATGCATTGTCTCATAGTTCTGAAAGCCAGAAATCCAAAATCAGGGTGTTGGCAGGGCCATGGTCCCTCTGAAGGTGCCAGGGAAGGGTCTGTTTCAGGCCTGTCTTCTAGCTTCCGGTAGTTCCTTAGCTTGTGGCAGCAAACTCCAGCCTTCACATGGTGTTTTCCCTAGGTGCCTGTCTGTGTCCACATTTTACAGTCACATCGAAGTAGGGATCTACCTACTACAGTATGACCTCATCTTAATATATCTGTAGTCAACCTGTCCAAATAGGGTCACATTCTGAGATACTGGAGGTTAGGAATTCAACATACAAATTTGGTGGGGGATACAGTTCAGTCCATAACATAGTCTTTTAGGAATTGCTCCCTGTATAGGGTTTTTCTGTCTTATAGCTCTGGGCTGCCTCAACAAGTATGCTGAGTGAGACACTACAGAAGGGAATGAGAAAAATCATATTTTACAGCCAGGCGATGTGGCTCACATCTGTAATCCCAGCACTTTGGGAGGCCGAGGTAGGCAGATCACAAGGTCAGGAGATCAAGACCATCCTGGCCAACATTGTGATACCCTGTCTCTACTTAAAAAATACAAAAATTAGCTGGGTGTGGTGGCACGTGACTGTAATCCCAACTGCTCTGGAGGCTGAGACAGGAGAATCACTTGAACCAGGGAGTCAGAGATGGCAGTGAGCTGAGATTGTGCCACTGCACTCCAGCCTGGCAACAGAGCAAGACTCCATCTCAAAAAAAAAAAAAAAAAAACTACACACACACACACACGCAAAATGAAAAAATCGTATTTTACAGTGAGCTTACCCCATCTTCCCTGATAAAGGTCAAGTAGAAGACCAGTTTTATAGAAATAGAATATTTCACTTCAGTTTTTGGTAGACCCTTGAGTGTTAAGTGAGATTGGCGCCCTTTAGCTTTCCTGAGGTCTGATCTAACCCTTGTCATCATTAGAGAAGTTCCTTCTGGCATAATAAGGTATTCCTTCCTCTCCTTTTCTTCCCCTCTCCATCCTCCTTCCTCCTTTTTTCTTTCTAGGAGGAATCTTATTATGTCTGTTACATTGAATTGCAAGGGTGCTAGATTCTATTTTATTGATGTAGCAGTCTAGATAGATCTAGAAAGAATAAGGAGTTTTTTGGGGTTTTTTTTTTTCCTTCTCCAACTTTTTTTTTTTTTTTTTTTAGACAGAGTCTCACGCTGTTGCCCAGGCTGGAGTGCAGTG
The DNA here is from genome assembly GCF_003255815.1 of Theropithecus gelada. Classification (NCBI taxonomy): domain Eukaryota; kingdom Metazoa; phylum Chordata; class Mammalia; order Primates; family Cercopithecidae; genus Theropithecus; species Theropithecus gelada. The sequence goes on along the minus strand of NC_037674.1, from coordinate 42,798,034 downwards.
GTGCGATATTGGCTCACTGCAACCTCTGCCTCCCAGGTTCAAGCAATTCTCCTGCCTCAGCCTCCTGAGTAGCCAGGATTACAGGTGCACACCACCACTCCCAGCTAATTTTTGTATTTTTAGTAGAGACAGGGGTGTTTCACCATGTTGGTCAGGCTGGTCTCGAACTCCTGGACCACGTGATCTGCCTGCCTTGGCCTCCAAAGTTCTGGGATTACAGGCGTGAACCACCCCACCTGGCCTCTCCAACCTTTATTTTAGGTTCAAGGAGCACATGTGCAGATTTGTTACGTGGGTAAATTGTGTGTTGCTGGGGTTTGGTGTGCAAATGATTTTATCACCCAGGTCACAGGTAGTGAGCATAGTACCTGATAGGTAGTTTTTCAAACCTCACCCTCCTCCTACTATCTCCCCTCAAGTAGGCCCCAGTGTCTGTTGGGCCTCTTTTTATCTCCATGTGTATTCAATGTTTAGCTCCCACTTACAAGCGGGAACATGTAGTATTTGGTTTTTTGTTGTTGTTGCTGTTTTTACTTCACTTAGGATTATGGCCTCCAGCTGTGTCCATGTTGCTGCAAAGGATATGACTTTCTTCGTTTTTATGCCTGTGTAGTATTCCGTGGTGTATGTGTACCACACTTTTTAATACAGTCCACCGTTGATGGGCATCTACATTGATTCTATGTCTTTGCTATTGTGAATAGTGTTGTGATGAACATACACATTCATGTGTCTTTTTGGTAGAATGATTAACATTCCTTTGGGTGTATACTCAGTAAGGGGATCGCTGGGTTGAATGGTAATTCTATTTTAAGTTCTTTGAGAAGTCTCCAAACTACTTTCCACAGTGCCTGAACTAATTTACAGTCCCACCAGCAGTGTATAAGTACTTCCCTTTCCTCTGCAACCTCACCAACATCTGTTATTTTCTCACCTTTTAATCATAGCCAGAATAAGGAGTTTTTCATTTATGTGGTTATCTCTCTGTTACCAGAACAAATTCAAATTAAGACTTGGTCCTTCTCATTCATCTATTCAGCAAATCCTTGTTGAGCATTTACCATAGGAAGGCTATAAAAATAAGATTTGGAACATAAACTGGATCAATTTAGAATAAAATTATATTCAGTGGTGCTTGTTATATTTATGAGAACTATTTTCACAAAGTCTTCTTTGGCTTTATTCACTTTTTGAAAAATCTCTGTCCCAAGTTCGTATATTAAAGAACTATTGCCTTGTAATGTACACTTATGGCTATAAATTGAGAAGTTGGACTAAACAGGCTTTATTACTTTGGAAGTATGGTCAAAGGTGTTTCCTGAAAAAATGCCATTTTACTTGTTTTAGACACTAAACAATATTCTTAAAAGAACTGCAAAGCAAGGAGGTACATTGTGGATTTTTCATGGTTCTTTGCCCTGAGGTTTCCTCGCTTTCTTTTTTTTTCTTTAGAGTACTGGTACACTAGTTTCCTGTTAACCAAAAAACAACATACTGCCATTAATTAGCTTAACTTCATTTTAAGAGGATCGTGGTGTAAGTGGTATGAAGATACAATGAATGACATTTTGATGCAACCCAGGTCTTAGGAAGTATGAAGGACATCCTTTTAGAGCCCTGCATCTTACTTTAGAGACAAAGCTCTCTGGATATATGATGGGTCATATTACTCTTCCAGGGTAACCTACCTCTTATGCTGTTTATAGAGCCTGCTTTGCTGGCGATCTGTCTGCGTGCCCAGTGAACTGTGCCTTCCTCAGCCTGCTTTTCTTGAATGTCCAAGTGTTGTCTGCCAGCAGGTGCTCAGACTGGTTTATTTGTTTTAGGGGTCTCTGTTTTTCCTACTGTTTTTTTCTCTTTTATTTTCTCCCCTTTTCTCTTTTTTAAATTGTGGTTAAATATACATAAGAATTACCATTTAAAATATGCATTTCAGTGGCAGTAAGTGCATTCACATTGTTGTACAACTATTGCCACCAACAAAAATTTTTAAATCAAAAAGTTTTTTTAATTAAAAAGTTTGTTGACAAAGTAAAAAAACATAATAGAGGTACTGATTACCTTTTTCAAGAGATTCATAATGACCAGCTTTTGTTGTTTTGGTTAGAAAAATTACTATAATCACAATTGATTCTTTGGGATTATTACATTGGAAAATTATATAATGCCAGTTGATTATTTGGGATTATGTATTGTCTAGTTAGTATTTATTGAGCAGTAATAGAACATTTAGGTTATGTCATGCCACTAATTTTGTACAGTTGCAGAAAAATATTTGTTTGAAACTCTTTTAAAAATATTTAAATATGCTCAATTTGAAAAAACAATTCCACTTCTTGTAAAGGATTATGAACATCTAGCTGTTGCAACAAATGGCTCTGAAAACACACAAATCTAACTCAGGTTTTATTTCTTTGCAGTTTCTTGGACATTTGACATTCAAAGGTCTAATATTTTATCTGAAAATCTAGTTAATTAAAAATGTAAGAGATGAATTGCATTCCTTCCTGCCCTCCCCCCAGATAAAGTGGATGTGTTTTCTATATGGGAATTCATGATTTAATGAGGGATTATTATAAGTCTGAACAACTTACTTGGTTATAGAATATCTTCATAACTTTTTTCCTTTCTTCTTAAAAGTTAGTAATACACAAGCAACCAAAGGAAAAATAGATAAATTGGACTTCATCAAAATTAAAAATGTTCATACTTCAAAGGACACTGTCAGGAAAGTGAAGGATAAAAGATAACCCTCAAAATGAGGGACAATATTTGTAAAACATGTATCTTATAAGGATCAGCAGAATGTATCTAGAATATATAAAGAACTCTTACAACTTAGTAATAAAAAGACAACTAATCCAGTATAAAAATGGTTAAGAATTTGGATAGGCAAGAAGATACACAAACGGCCAGTAAGAACATGAAAAGATGCTTAACGTTGGCTGGGCATGGTGGCTCACGCCCGAAATCCCAGCACTTTGGGAGGTCGAGGCAGGAGGATTGTTTGAGGTCAGGCATTGAAAACTCACCTGGGCAGCATAGTGAGAACTTTGTCTCTACAAAAAAAATTTAAAAATCAGCCAGCCATGGCGGCATGCACCTGTAGTCCCAGCTACTGGAGAGGCTGAGGCAGGAAGGATCACTTGAGCCTAGAGTTCAGGTGATCTAAGATTGTGCCACTGTACTCCAGCCTGGGCAACAGAGACCCCAATCCAGTATTGAAAAAGAAAAGAAAGAAAAGATGATTAACATCATTAGTCACCAGGAAAATGCACATCACAACAATGAAATACCACTTCACACTAGGATGGCTAGGGTCAGAAAGATAGTAACAAATGTTGGTAAGGATGTAGAGAAATTAGAATCCTTGTACACTGATGGTGGCAATATAAAATGGTGCTGCAGCCACTTTAGAGAGTTTAGTAATTGCTCAAATAGTTAAACATAGGCTGGGTGCGGTGGCTCACGCCTGTAATCCCAGCACTCTGGGAGGCCAAAGCGGGTGGATCACAAAGTCAGGAGATAGAGACCATCCTGGCTAACACGGTGAAACCCTGTCTCTACTAAAAAATACAAAAAATTAGCCAGGCCTGGTGGCGGGCACCTGTCGTCCCAGCTGCTCGGGAGGCTGAGGCAGGAGAATGGCGTGAACCCAGGAGGCGGAGCTTGCAGTGAGCCGTGATCGCGCCACCCCACGCCAGCCTGGGCGACAGAGCGAGACTCCGTCTCAAAAAAAAAAAAAAAAAAAAGTTAAACATAGATTTACCATATGACCCAACAGTTCCACTCCTGGCTGTATACACAAGAGAACTGGAAACATGGGCACACAAAACGATGTGTATAAGTGTTCATAGCAGTATTATTCATAATTGCCAAAAAGTGAGAAAAACTGCTGAAAACAAAATGTGATGTATCCATACAATGGACTATTATTCAATCCTAAAAATGAAGCATGCTACAATGTGGATGATCTTCAAAAATGTTATGCTAAGTGAAAAAAGCCTGACATGAAAGGCTACATGCTATAGGATTTCATTCATATGAAATATCCGGAATAGTTAAATGCGTAAAGATAGAAAGTAGATTAGTGGTTCCCAGGGGCTGGGAGGAGAAGTTGCTCATGGGTATGGCATTTCTTTCTGGGGTGATGAAAATGTTCTGGAATTAAATGGTGGTGATGGTTGCACAACTTTGTGAGTATACTAAAAACCACTGAATCATACATTTTTAAAAGGCTGGATTTTATAATATGTAAATTAAATCTCAATAAAAAGAAAGAAAAGGAGGAAGGAAATGATACCACCAATGATGATAATAGTAATAGTAGAAAAGGTGGTGGTGGTGATGATGGAAAAGGGAGAAGTGGCAGTGATACTAATAGCACCTGATGGTATATGTGCAAAATCTCATTTAGTCCTCACAAAAGCCACATGAGTTAGGCTCAGTGAAGCCAAGTAATTTCCCCAAGGTCATATAGCTCATCAGTTCTCAAACTTGTTTGCACATTGGAATCACCTGGGAACTTTAGTGACCTAGGAAGCTTTTGAAACCTATGCTACCTGAGCCTCACCCAAGGGAGGGGCAGCTACAGTGTTTTTTAAGTGCCTCCGGGATTCAAATATACAGCCATGGTTGAGAACCACTGACATAAATGATAGTCTTCTAGTTCTAACTTTTAAGAGTCTGTGCTTAATCCATGGGAATAAATTCATCATTTTGAAAGCCACGTTAGCCCCTTGCCTGACCTGCTTTCTCTAATTCCTAAATTATGTAGTATTGAAAAGTGACTTTTGGCCAGGCGCGGTGGCTCACGCCTGTAATCCCAGCACTTTGGGAGGCCAGGGTCGGCAGATCAGTTGAGGCCAGGGGTTTGAGACCAGTCTGGCCAACATGGTGAAACCTCATCTCTATAAAAAATACAAAAGTTAGCTAGGTGTGGTGGTGCACGCCTGTAATCCCAGCTACTTGGGAGGCTGAAGCACAACAATCACTTCAACTCGGAAGGCAGAGGCTGCAGTGAACTGAGATTGTACCACTGCACTCCAGCCTGGGCGACAGAGTGAGACTCTGCTCAAAAAAAAAAGAGAAAAAGAAAAAGAAAAGTGACTTTTCAAGTCAGAGAAAGAAGACAGGACTATGTTTAATATGGAGTCACCTATAGAGAAAGGTGAAAATAGTGGACATTCCTTCTCGTACTTCCTGTATATTTGTTTCTAGTGTGGTTTAGTATCATGCAGAGGTCAGCAGTGCTGTGACAGTCCTTCTTGAGATCTGAAGGAAATAATACAGCTTTTATAAGTAGCTAATTGTCTGGGAGCATAATTTAGGTGCTGAGTGTATCTGGGCCATTTGAGTTTTCTTCTGCTGGCCTCAGATCTCTCTAGTCCATATTTAAGCTCCAGTTTCAAGTGTTGATTAATTCATACAAACAATATTTCTTGAGTACTTGCCCTGTGCAAAGTATTGGTCTGTTTGGGATATATCAGTGAACAAATTAAACAAAAATGTCTGTGCTTAGGAGCTTTCATTCTGGTGGGAGGCTATAGTCAATAAACAATACAAGCAATTAGTATGTTATATAGTATATTAGGAGATGATAAGTGATATGGGAAAATAATAAAGCAGAGTTAGAGACATTGAGATTGCTGTGTAGATTGCAATGTTAAATAAGGTGGTTCGAGGGAGGTCTTCTTGAGATTTGAGCAAGGAGATAAGGTGTTTCACCATGTGGATATCTGGGAGAAAAACATACCAGGGACAGGGAACAGCTATAGCAAAGGCCCTAAGGTGAAAGCACACCTGGTGTGTTTGAAGGATATATTAGGACGCTTGCTGGCTGAGCAGTAGAGGTCAGAGAGGTAACAAACGGCTAGATTATTTGGGGCTTCGAGGGCCATCATAATAACTTTGACATTTACTCAGAGTAAACTAGGGGACTGTTGCAGGGTATTGAGTGGGAAAGTGATATGATCTGACAAGGTCTAAAAAGATCACTCTGGCTGCTCTGTGGAGAGTAGATGATGAGGGTGAAGAACAACCAAGATCTCTTAGGGGCCTATTATAATATTCCGAATAAGATAGAGTGATGGCTAAGATTGGGGCTGGGACAATGAAAGCAGTAAGAAAAGACTGAATTCCAGATATATTGTGAGATAGAGCCAGCATGGTTTCCTGCTGGTTTAGATATGGGATACGAGAGAAAGAGAGTAGTCAAGGAAGACAACAGGATTTGGGCCTGAACACTTAAAAGATTAGTTGTCGTCAACTGAAATGAGGCAGCTATAAGATGAAGCAAACAGGGTCACATATCAGTAGTTCAGTTTTGGACATGTTGAATTTGACATGGCTACTGAGACCTCCAAGTGGCTGCTAGACCTCCAAGTGGAGATATCAAGTAGCCAGTTTGCGAGATGTGTGGAGTTTGGGGAGAAAGGCATTTAAAACCTTGAGCCTTGATGAGATCACCAAGGGAGTGAATGCAGTACTTAAAGAAGACCAAGGACTCAGCCCAGGGACATTGCAACATCAAGAGACAGGGAGAAGAGAAGGCACCAGTAAAGGAGACTGAGGAAGAAATGTCAATGAGGTAGAAAAACCAGGAGAGTGGAGTCTTATTCTGGAAGCAAAAGTGAAGAGTGTTTCAAGGTGGAAGGAGTGGTCGCCTATGCCAAATGCTGCTAATAGGTCAAGTAGGATGAGAATAGAGAGCTGACCCTTGGATTTAGCATTAGTGACCTTGAAGAGCAGTCTCGGTGAAATAGGTTGAAAGATAAAAATTGAAGATAGTGACTATAAAAACTCTTGAAAATTTTGCAGGAAAGGGGAGCAAGGAAATAAGTGAGAGCTGGAGAGAAAAATGTGGTTGAGATTTTTATTGTTTGAGATGAGAACAAGAGCAGCACGTTCATAAGCTGATGGAAAAGATCCAATAGAGGGTGAAAAATGGATGAAGTAGGAAAGAGAAGGGAGACTTACCGGAGTGATGTCCTTGAGTAGGTAGAAGGGATGGGCTCCAGTGTACAAGTAGAGGGACTGGCTTTGCACAGGAGGAGGAAAGTAAACCTAGAAAGACATGGGAAAGAGGGTGTGTGGATGCAAATGGGGCTCAGTGGGGAGATGTGGCATGAGAATCTGTGGAAGTTTCTTCTGATTGCTTCAGTTTTCTCAGTGAAGTAGGAGGCCAGGATATCACTTGAGAGGGCAGAAGGGAGGAAGTAGCATTAGCATTTGAGGAGAGAGGAGAAAATGTGAAGTAGTCATTTGGGAGAGAGAGAGTAAATGAACCTATAGGGATGTGACGTATGATTTGCCAGGCAGCGTTAAGGGACCCAACTTGAAATTTGGTGTCATAAAACTAAAGTCAAGTCAGGCAGCCTGGGGGTGTGTGTGTGTGTGTGTGTGTGTGTGTGTGTGTGTGTGTGTGTGTGTGTGTGTACATGTACATGTAGTAATCAGTTCTGCTTTTGCTAAGCAAATGTTATCACAGCAAGAGAGAGGCAAGGGATTCAGTAGTATATATAAGAGATTAATTATAATAATCATGGAATTTAAGCTAAAAAGGAGAGAGTGGAAATCAATTGGAGTGGGTCAGTAAAAAGATGGTAGTTTTGAGTCCTGGTGCAGTGGAAGGATAATTGGGTTAAGGTACTATAGGGAGAGAGAGGGACTTAGAAAAACAGGTGATGCATGAAGTTGAAATTATGGAGGGGTTGTAGTTATTGGTAATAATAAGGTCTGGGTATGACCTTGGGAGTACATGGCTGCGGTAGTGTAGAGGACATCATCCATGAAATGGAGGAATTCAATAAAACTGAGACTCAGATTGGTTGAATGGTTGTCTATATATTGAACTTGCTAAAAATTAAGACATTTGCCTTCAAATAGTTTGTGTGAGAATATCAGTAGGCTCCTATATTCAGAGATTTTAGCAATGATTTAATCCAGTGATTCTCAACTGAGACCCAGTGGGGGTATGGAAATACATATCACATGCTTTACAAGCCCTCTGAAGATGTTGATTGCCTGGCTCCCATTGAGAATCACTTAACTATTAAGCGCTATTACTAAGTGGTTGATAGATGTGCCCTCAACTGCATTGGGTAGAAACTGTTAGGAACTTTTGAGCTAGTCTGTTCATCCAGTACAGGAATGGCTTCTATAGCATCCTTGCCAGGATCATACACCCTTTTTGGCTGAACGCTTTAAATAACAGCACCTTGTGAAGCAGTCTAGAAGCAATTAATTGCATAGAGAACTCCAAGAACTGTTTTGTTCATTCTTAGCAGATAGAATATATTTTTATGCTGGTAGCTTAAGCACTTAAACAAGGAAAGGATCTATATTTTACTTTGTGTCATAATGCTGAGAGCAGTGGTGAAAATTTTATCTGTCGGTGTATTTCCCCTTGCTTCTACCTTGTTACTAGCTTTCATTTTGATGAGTCTTTTTTCTAGTCTCCCTAGTAGGAGGTGAAGAAAGTTCCAGCAGAATTGGAAAAGATTTAGCTTAGGGAGACTGAAATGACCAAGGGGATGGGAACAATGGAAATTGTCTAATATAATAAATAAGTGTGGACAAACCAGAGCTGAGAAGAGATTTAATTGGAATCTGTATTACAGGGTATGTATAAGGTAGATATGGACCTGATTTCCCAAATTCCAGATTGCTGTAACTCAGAGACATTCCCTAAATCTTAAAATGAAGGCCTTACTGAACATAACAGGCAGTAATCTATGGAGTACTTCATATTAAGAGATGATCTAGGCAAAAAGTAGATATGATTCAATAAGCCTACAGTGAATTCTCATTAATGACAATTGTACCTAATTCAAATTGAAAAGTATTTGGCCTAAACTTTTGAGTCTGTTATTTTGAAAAGCAATCATATTTTTCTTCCCAGTATTTATCTATGCAGTATTTTTACTAGGTCCTCTACTAGTTAGGTTCACCCAGATTACATGTTATTGTGTTTTATGAAACTTAATAAGGAGCATTGTTTTGTTTGGCATGATAGTACATGTCAATTAGCCTGATGAAAACATTTAGAACATACAATCTCCATGCATGCATCTGGTATGGCTTCTTCCTTTTACAGGTGGGGAAAAACAGGACCCAAAGAGGAGGGGTAACATGCTCATATTCACACAGTGAGTTTGTAGCCAACGTGAGACCACGACAGGTCTCCTGATTAAGAGTGTTATATGTTTTTCCATGACAGTGTGTTGGTTTATATTACTGGGCAGTTGAAGAAATGAGCACAGAGTAGTTCAATAATTTACCTTAAGTTGCGTGGGAAATCACTGGCCAAGCCAGATGAGTTCATTGGCTACAAAACTCCCCTTAGCCTAGGTGCTCTCTGACATGAGTAAGATTTTAATGAGACTGTGTGGAAATGATGATGATAGCTGAGATTTTGGGCTTTTTGGCTTATTTCTTTTAAATATATCCTTTTAAATAATTTAGGCCATCTGGAATGATGGAGATGCTTATCCCACGGTCTTTGCACTTAATCCAAAGTACAGCTAAGGATAGTTAATTTAATACTCATGCATTCCTTATAAATGAAAGATACTTTATATTTATTTTTAATTATTTTACTTGGAGTCACAACAGGTTATTCTTTTTGGTTTGAATTATAATTCTTATTTGTACATAGTAGGTGCTGTTAATGGCTTTTTGTTACTTAATATGAGATTTAAGGGCAAACAGGTTAAATTACAGTACTATAGTTATAGGCTAATTATTATTCTAGAAAGAGATTTGTAAATTTTCCTGATAGACATAACTTCCCTTTCTTTTCTTTTCTTTTTTCTTTTCCTTTTTCTTTTCTTTCTTTCTTTCTTTCTTTCTTTCTTTCTTTCTTTCTTTCTTTCTCTCTCTCTCTCTCTCTCTCTCTCTCTCTCTCTCTCTTTCTTTCTTTCTTTCTTTCTATCATTACACTTTAAGTTCTGGGGTACATGTGCACAACATGCAATTTTGTTACATATGTATACATGTGCCATGTTGGTGTGCTGCACCCATTAACTCGTCATTTACATTAGGTATATCTCCTAATGCTATCCCTCCCCGCTACCCCCACCACACGACAGGCCCCAGTGTGTGATGTTCTCCTTCCTGTGTCCAAGTGTTCTCATTATTCAATTCCCACCTATGAGTGAGAACATGCGGTGTTTGGTTTTCTGTCCTTGCGATAGTTTGCTGAGAATGATGGCTTCCAGCTTCATCCATGTCCTGATAAAGGACATGAACTCATCCTTTTTTATGGCTGCATAGTATTCCATAGTGTGTATGTGCCACATTTTCTTAATCTATTCTATCATTGATGGGCATTTGGTTGGTTCCAAGTCTTTGCTATTGTGAATAGTGCCGCAATAAACATACATGTGCATGTGTCTTTATAGCAGCATGATTTATAATCCTTTGGGTATATACCCAGTAATGGGATGGCTGGGTCAAATGGTATTTCTAGTTCTAGATCCTTGAGGAATCGCCACACTGTCTACCACAATGGTTGAACTAGTTTACAGTCCCACCAATAGTGTAAAAGTGTTCCTATTTCTCCACATCCTCTCCAGCACCTGTTGTTTCCTGGTGCTGGATCGCCATTTTAAATGGTGTGAGATGGTATCTCATTGTGGTTTTGATTTGCATTTCTCTGATGGCCAGTGATGATGAGCATTTCTTCATGTGGATAGACATAGCTTCTATATTAACTCAGAACTTAGTTTTATATTCTTGGCTCCACCAGTGTCTTGTTTCATTAAGCCAAAGCATGCATTTTAAAAATTTTTTATTTTTTATTTTAGAATCGGGGGTACATGTACAGGAATTCTAATTATTCCATTGCCCAATAGGTAGTGTTTCAGTCCTTGCCTCACTCCCTCCCACTTTGAAGTCTCAGTGTTTACTGTTCCCATCTTTTTGTCCATGTGCACTCAGTATTAAGCTCCCACTTGTGAGGACATAGAGTGTTTGGTTTTCTGCTCCTGCCTTCATTCACTTAGGATAATGGCCTCCAGCTGCACCCATGCTGCTGTAAAGGATATGATTTTGTTCTTTTTTATGGCTATGTAGTATTCCATGTTGTACATGTACCACATTTTCTTTGTCTAATCCACCGTTGATAGGTACCTGGATTGATTCCCCATCTTTGCTGTTGTGAATGGTGCAAAGCGTGCATAAGAGACAGGGGCATTATTGCTCCAAAGGGGTGAACATTAATTCTTGAGGGGCAAAAAATCTTTACTCTTTTTATGTATAAGGCACAAATAAATGTGTGACACATAAACACATATACAGTATATCTGTGGTATTAATATTTCAGTGGGAGGGTGTGTCAAAATTAGGGGGAAGATGTCTTAAAAGGCTCCTGGTGAGGCGGCTGTACTGAAAACGGTTGAGAAACACTGAGCTGAAGGATCTGGTTGCATGTGCTAAGCTCTACCCTAGAGGAAATTCCCAGATACCATTGGATTCATTGTGACGGTCAAACTTTTAGGGAAATCAGAGTTTCCGCTGTGTGTTAAAGGTACGACTTCTCATGGGCCAGGAAATGAAGTGGTTAGGACCGCCTTTACATTTGGGTGGCGCTTTTTAGATATCTACAGTCATAGAAATTTTCATTGTCTATACCGTCTTTTCTTAAAATTCCTTAACCTCAAAGTTTGGCTGTAGCTCAAGGAAAGGGATGTAGATAAAGTCTCAGCTGCTTAGTCGAGTTACCCACAGTCATATCAGGGTCTGGTTTGTGGCTGTGGAAATAAACCATTTGGACCTGTCATTTATAATTTGGTAATGTCCCTTTATTGTCATCATGAAAGGAGAAACTGTGGGTCAGTGCTTTTTACCAAATGTGACAAGTTTTTAAAAGTTGATTGCTCCTGCCACACCCCCTCTGTGGTCTCCAGTGACATGTCTTCTCTTTCAATTTGTCTGGTACATCAAATAACCTCATTGCAAACCTAGATGATCTAGGCATCATACTCAGTACTGTGTCTTAAATTGAGAGGCACCTGGTAAGTAAGAGTTGGTGGGTTTTTTTGTTTTTTTTTTTTGTTTGTTTGTTTGTTTTTTGAGACGGAGTCTCGCTTTGTCGCCCAGGCTGGAGTGCAGTGGCCCCATCTTGGCTCACTGCAAGCTCCGCCTCCTGGGTTCACGCTATTCTCCTGCCTCAGCCTCCGAGTAGCTGGGACTACAGGCACGCACTACCATGCCCTGCTAATTTTTTGTATGTTTAGTAGAGACGGGGTTTCACCATGTTGGCCAGGATGGTCTCGATCTCCTGACCTCGTGATCCGCCAGCCTCGGCCTCCCAAAGTGCTGGGATTACAGGCGTGAGCCACTGCGCCCGGCAAGAGTTGGTTTTAAGGGCAAGGAAAAGAAGATGGTAAGTAGATGCCTGATGAGTTGTTTTTTGTTTGTTTGTTTGTTTTAGACTAGGTTGTCACTGTTTCACATGAGAGGGTAGTATTATGTACAGTGACCTTGTTTAAAGTGTCTGTTTAATGTTACCACTAAGACCCTGCCCCAGCTTTATCCCTGAGCACCAACAAGTGCTGTGTGGAGTTTAGTCCGCGCTGGTAACTCTTGAGTATTCAGTGGGTCTTTTAACAATTACCACCATGGAGGAGAGAGCAAGGAAGAGAAATGCTGTGATCTTTTACTGTTTCTAGTCAGTGAAAGAGGGATTAGATTAAACAAATGTTACAGAGTTGTGACTTTGATCCCCCATTGGTAAGCAGTAATTGTAGAGACTGGATTTCAAAAGCCCTGAGAGTTTGCTTTCAATCTATCTATTATAGTTTAATCCCCAGTAATGCAGGTGGAGGAGGATTAGTGGAATTTTAATAGTAGAAACAACAATTCTTTCTGTCGTAGTTTTCTGTTTTCCTATTATAAATGGAAAGAATTGATCATTTATTAATGTGTATCCCCCTGAATTTACTTGTAACAAGATTCCATGGCAGAAATCCCAGATTCCAATTCAAGCAATCATTTGCAGCTGCTGTACAGAGCAGTGGTTAAGAAATGTGTACCTGCTGGGCGTGGTGGCTCACATCTGTAATCTCAGCACTTTGGAAGGCCAAGGCAGGTGGATCACGAGGTCAGGAGTTTGAGACCAGCCTGGCCAACATGGTGAAACCCCATCTCTACTAAAAATACAAAAATCAGCTGGGTGTGGTGGCATACACCTGTAGTCTCAGCTACTTAGGAGGCTGAGGCAGGAGAATCGCTTGAACCCGCGAGGTGGAGGTTGCAGTGAGCCGAGATTGTGCCACTGCACTCCAGCCTGGTGAGAGTGAGACGCCATCTCAAAAAAATAAAAAAAGAAATGTGTACCTAAACACAAGGTCTATCTGTGGTACCTGGGCTGTTCTCCTGAGAAAGCAGATGGCTAATGCCTTAAATAAAATTGTTTTTCTAAAGTAAATGATGATTAAATACAAATTTGACTCTAATGTTACAGAAAATAAAACAATATAAAATCAGTTAGAGGAGAATGGTTAATGAAGACAGTTCTATTCAGGTCTGTCTTTACCCGTGAAAGACATTACTCTTGGAAAATGGCTTCATGTCTTTGGACCCGTTTCCTAACCTCTAGGATGGTAGAACTCTAGGATAACGTAGAATTATATTAATTTTACTTTCTATGAAATTGAGTTCCTTGATTCAGACTTAGTTGCTTCTCTTTTTAACCCAGCACCTAATATTGTGGAGTCAAAAAAATGGATACTCTCTGACTGTTGTCTAAATATGAATGTTGTGGTCAAAAATTAAATAAGTATGTGTTGATTTCTATCTGTGTATGTGGGTGTGGGTGTGTATAGAAGGCATAATTTGATAGAGGAGATTGTCTTGTAACAGAAAAAGGGGAAGAGAAAATAAAAAATAAGAAGGAATAAGTGTATGAGTAAAATGGTGAGATTTTGTTTTAAAAGTGTACCCTTAAAATTAACTGTAAGCAAATGAATCATGGGAAATCTCTTCAAATTAGTTACCCTGGAGGCACTGCTCTTCTGCTGCCATCTTGCAAAAACATTTTTAGTACTTCCGTTGGAATTATTTTTAGACCTGGGTATGAACCACTTAAGTCATCTTTATTTATTTTTTTTTCATGGTAAAGTCTTGTACTGGTTCTGAATGATTTTTGACTTGATTCTGAACATTCCTTTTAGGATTTTCAAGAGTGTGCTTCAAGTTCTGGAGATAGGACTTTACAATGGAACTATTATTGGAATCAGAATAAAGCTTTCCTTTACAACTCTGGAGAGAATAGTACTCACTCTGATGTTTAGTTCAGCTTATTAAGATTTGTGTGTATGTGTGCATAGGAAAAAAAAAAAAAACAACTAGGAAGACATATTACCAGAGTATTAATTGGTATCTTTGGTGATTTAATTTTATTCTTTTTTTTTTTTTCCAAGACGGAGTCTTGCTCTGTCACACAGGCTGGAGTGCAGTGGCATGATCTCAGCTCACTGCAACCTCCGCCTCCCGGGTTCAAGCAATTCTCCTGCCTCAGCCTCCCTAGTAGCTGGGACTACAGGCACACGCCACTATGCCCAGCTAATTTTTGTATTTTTAGTAGAGACAGGGTTTTACCACGTTGGCCAGGCTGGTCTCAAGCTCTTGGCCTCATGATCCTCCCTCCTCGGCCTCCCAAAGTGCTGGGATTACAGGTGTGAGCCACTGCGCCCAGCCTAATTTTCTTCTTCGTACTTTTCTCTTGTTTCCAAATTTTCTACAATGAATATATTATTTATAATCCAGAAAAAGAGAAAAAAATAGTATTATTACTTTCTGGTCATGTTCATTATATGTTCTTGACATGTGAGCAGGTGTCCCAGGTATCGTAGGAGAGTGGATTCACTTTCCTGAATCTAAAGCCAGGTGGTAGAACCAGGTACGGTGCTTAGGCCTGTGTCTTTAATAAGTACTATTTTTAATAATGGATTTCAAAGTTTGCCGTTTTCAAGCAGTAGTTTAGTGAAAAAGAATAAATTGATTCTTCTAATTGTTTTATGATTTCAAAAAACATTTTACTTCAATTTGCCAAGAAGTGGATTGTGATATCAAAGTGTAAGTTTATTTCTCTGATGCTAGTGAAATCATTTCCTTCTTAAAACAATTTTTTATTCAAACAGTGTGGTTTGATTGAAGAAATAGGTACAACTTATCTATGCGAATTGAAATATCTTAGTTTTAGTAAGTTTGGTCATGCTTATCACTCAGATGGAAAAGAATGTGTTTATAATAAAGGAAAAACATTTTATGCAGGGAAGGGGATATAAAGACAACTTTAAATATGGAAAAAATTTCTTAAGATGATGCCAAATAATTGCTACATTAAGGAAATAAAAATTGAAATATGAACACAAAATATCTAGGAGGTCGTCTGTTAGGCATGTTGGGGGGTGTGGTCATGGAAATTCTTAATATTTGAGTCGTATATAAACATTTAGAATAAAAACTAACTTACATAGCTAGTGCTTGCAGCCCCTGCCTGACAGTTCTATTAGGCATTCAGTGGATATTTCAACCTCTCTCCTGTATACTTAGCACTATGCTGGAGGCTGTGCGGTGTAGAACCATTAGCGATTGTCCATGTCTGCAAGGAGTTTATAGTATAGTTGAGGATGGCATTTTGACTCGAGATGAGTAGTAATAGTAGCATGTTCTCTGAAGGGCCAGTTGAATAGTAAGGACAACAAGGACAAATGGCACAGAGGGAAAAGTAATTAGTGGCTGAAGTCATCTAGAGAAGTTTCTCAGAGTAGGGGGAGGATATTTTCCGTGCTGACAAGAGAGAATGATTGAGTCTTTTTAATGGTTTTTTTTTTCTCTTTTTTCATTGAAAATCTTTGTTATATTCCTTACTTAAAAGTAAGGACTTAAAAACCTGAGGATTTTAGCCAGAATTGTCCTGTTCTAATTAAACCTGTGTCAGTAGTTCTCAACTGGAAGTGATTTTGCCCCTCAGGGGACATTTAGCAGTCTTATAGGCATCTGGTGGGTAGAGGCAGGGGATGCACAGAACACCCCTCTTTCCCACCTACCCGCACACCAAAGAATTCTCCAGCTGGAAATGTCAGTAATACTGAGATTCAAAACCCCTGGTCTACATGTGCTTGAGGGACAGTGAAGAGACTACCATTTGTTTTATGTGACCAATGCCTCAAGGAGTTATAGGGCTGGGCTGTGAACCGTCAGTAAGTGGTACATGATTAATTATTCAGTCCTGAGTTATTCACCTTACTTCAGTGAAAATCACAGTCTAAACCAGGGACTTAATGAAGGATTACTGACAAAAGAGAACTATATATGAATGAAACATTATCTTTTTGCACTTCACCCACGTTTGTATCATATCCAGTAAGCCAGTAGTTGTGCATCAAAACATTGTCCATGTCTCAACTCTTTACATGTTATCAAGACCTCTGGCCTTCATGGAAAGAGTATAGACTTTAGAATCAGAGAGTCCTAGATTTCAAGTTCTGGTTCCAGCTATGTGACTTTGGATAAGTTACCTAATCTCTCTGAGTTACAGTTTGTTCTGTAAAAGAGAATAATGAAATAAATCTTCTGTAAAAGAGGATAATGCAATAAAGAAGACATATATTTATTTCTATTGTTTGTAGAAGGCATGCTTTGATTGTTGTGAGGATTAAAGAAGCATTATAAGTACCTAAAATATTACCTTGCACATATTTAGCACTTGATAAATGTTATCTACTACTAACCCTTAGGAAAACTTTGCAATGTAAATATTGTTATACCCACTGTGTAAATGTGGAAACTGAGGTTCAGAGAAGGTATAGCTTGTGTAAAACCACACAGTAAATAGTAGAAGTAGGATTCACATCCATGCCTTATTTCCAAATTCATATGCTTGTCATATTACCTTGATAAATAATGGAGAAGGGAAAAGATCAGATAAATTAAAAGGAAAAAAATACTTTTTAAAAAGCGACTTTTCCCCTTCCCCCAAACTGAAATTTCCCCCTTTGCCTAGGTTTTGAATTCTTTAAATGTTTCATGTAAGTCAAAATTTCTATGAGAAATGCATTTTATGCTTCTAAAATAACAGTGTGCCCTTAGATTTGTAAAGAGGTGGCCAAATAATTTCATATATTTCAAGTTTTTTAACTTCGTATTGTTAAAAAAAATCATCTCCAGGCTTAAGAATTTCCCATTTAAAATCTTTATTCTAGAGGCTATAGTTTTGTTTCTTACACTTTCTGGAAGAATCTGTGCTAATGACCAGCACTGCCAGATTTTTTCATGATATTTTCATTTTTATCCATGCATCCACTGGTGTCCAACTTACTAGACTACTAAAACTGAATCAGAGTTTAATATACTTATTGTGCCTTACAGAATAATTTATTTTACATCACTTAACAGCTTCCCCTTTCTGCATCCCTGAAGTTCCATAAGAATCAGCTGAGGAGATGAATTTATTTATTCCTTCCTAGTCTAGAGTTTTGTGGCATCAATAAAACCGTAGATACTAGAGCCAGTTTCAACAACTACCTGCTAAAGGAATAAATCCTTCTTAATAGGGATGACATTTCCATGCCCTGAATCCTGGGGAGAAAAATCTAGCAAGCAAGAAAAGATTTATGTAATTCTTTTCTATGAGAAGAATTGTTGTACAGTGAGTGCATGTGGATGGAATTTTAATAAACATTGAACCAGGCAGAACAGAATTTTTTAAAAAGCCATAGGTATATAAAATATCATCTAAGTTTTTTGAGCAGTGTTAATATGCGAGCAGTCTACTTTGGATAAACAAAAATGAATTGTTTTTCTCATTGTGTCAATTTGTATGTTTCTAAGTTCCTTAAAATATAAGCAGCGGAACATAATGAACTCTCTTGTTAGTTGACTAAATTTTTCATTGTTTATAATATCAGTAAAAGTCCTTCTAGCTTATTATAATTAGCCTGAAACCTGATTGTAAACTCTTAGTCAATTGTGAACCTGATTAATTCGTCTAAGGTCACACAGGTAGACAGAGCCAGGAATGAAAGACAGGTTTTCTGACCACTAGTCCAGTTTTCTTCCTACTCTTTTGACTTTTTCATAATTTTATCCATTCTAATTGGGCGTTAATTTTTTTTCGAAGTTTTTAATTGTGATAAATACACAGCATAAAATTATTAAATTTCAAAAAATCGACCGGGCATGGCGGCTCATTCCTGTAATCCTAGCACTTTGGGAGGCTGAGGCGGGCGGATCACAAGGTCAGGAGATCGAGATCATCCTGGCTAACACGGTGAAACCCCGACTCTACTAAAAATAGAAAAATTAGCCAGGCGTGATGGCAGGCGTCTGTAGTCCCAGCTACCCGGGAGGCTGAGTCAGGAGAATGGCGTGAACCTGGGAGGCGGAGCTTGCAGTGAGCTGAGATCACACCACTGCACTCCAGCCTCGGCCACAGAACCAGACTCCGTCTCAAAAAAAAAAAAAAAAAAAAAATTTCAAAAAATCTCTTTGAATGGGTAAATAATACATGAACATGTAACAAAAATGAAAGGTTTACAGTATACAGTGATGAGTCTAGCTCCTACTCCTAACTCCTGTCCATCCCAGTTCTCCTTACAGGCAGCCACAGTAAGGAATGAGGCATTTCAAATAGACTGTTTTGGTTTCATAACATGCATAAACTGACATTGTATTGCGTTATTCTTTGAGTTGCAGTCCGGCCTGCCAAGTTTAGGGGTTGCCTAACAGAGGAAAAATATAAGCTGTGGAATTAGAACATGGACAGATTTATGAACTGAATTGGAAAATTACCCAAGGTCCAAGTTATTTCCAGTAATAGAAGTGAGGACTCTCTTACAGAAGTAGTTTATTACTCAGATATTGCCTTTTGTACAAATAGCTTAAAGTATATTATAAGAGCACTCATGTATATCTTCATGACAGGTAAAATCCATGTCTGAGTATTATATAACTACATACAGCTACTTTAAAATCAGCAACACATTGGCCAAAAGAAAGAACCATGCTGATGTTTGAATAAACATCCTTAGGCTCTGAAACTGTCATCATAGGACACTGCATGGATCTGCTTCTCTTGGGCCTCTGAGCCTACATGTCCTACCCTGCTGAAACCTTAGCCCCCGTCTTTGGATTAGACCCCAGGCCTTTGGATGAGGAGATAAGGGGGGCTCCAGGAGTACACATGAACCTCTGACCATGCTGCCACTGTTGAGGTTGTACAGAATGAAAAGCAATAGGGCAGCAGCAGCCTCTTAGTTTTGCCCAGACCAAGGTAGCTTTTAATGCAGAGGTACTGGATTGATAGCTGCATATGACTGCCTCTGTGGCGAGAGTCAAGCTCCAGAAATCTGCAGGCTACAGCCTAGCAGGCCACATTTGAGGCTTCATCCCAGTTTAAAAAGCAGATCTTCCCAAGTGAAAGGAAGAAGGAAGGACACTGCAGAGTTTCTCTCTTTGGATATCTCTATATGACCAACTATCTGGCAGGGGAAAGGGTGTAGGGAATTTATAGGTGGTTTAGAGAAAGAGAGATGAGAGTAGGTCAGGGAAGAGATAGGGAGAGGAAAGGCAAGGTGGGAGAAAGTTGTCTTTTTGAGAGAGAAAGTCTTTGCCTTCTGTACTGTTACTCTTGGATTACAGTCTCATGTTCTACTCTAAGGCAGTGTTTTTTGAACTACTGTGTTCATAAGACCCTCCTGGAGTACTTGCTAAAAGTTGAGATTCCATGATCTCTATCCTAATGATGCTGACTCAGTGAATCTCAGATAGAGTCCTTGAATACTAGGATAGTTTTAATAAGGTGTTCCAGGTCATTCTGGGGAACACTGCTGGATGAAGGCTGGCCCTTGTACTCTGAACAGTGCTAGATGTGTTGCTCCAGATTTGTCCTCCATTGTAAATACAAACAGCATACTGGGAGCCTTAACTGCAGTTGCTTCATTCATATCTAAATTAGAGCTTTTTTCTTTTTCTTTTTTTTTGAGACAGAGTCTCGCACTGTTGCCTAGCCTGGAGTGCAGTCTCAGGTCACTGCAGCCTCCGCCTCCCGATTCAAGCGATTCTCCTGCCTCAGCCTCCCGAGTAGCTGAGATTACAGGCACCCACCACCATGCCCAGCTAATTTTTTGTATTTTTAGTAGAGACGAGGCTTCATCATGTTGGTCAGACTGGTCTTGAACTCCTGAGCTTGTGATCCGCCCGCCTCGGCCTCCCAAAGGGCTGGGATTACAGGTGTGAGCCACCGCACCCAGCCCTAGAGCTTTTTTCAAAAAGCATTCATATTCCTTTTCACCTGATATGAATGCCTTTGTTGATTTTTTAAATGTTTTTGATTATTTAAAACAATGGAATATTAGTTCATAGTGGCTATTAAAGCATTAGTGCTATTAATCTTTGCAAATAGAACCACTGGCTTTTTGTTTGTCTATAATGGCCCTGCTATTATTTTCCACCTAGACTAATAGTCTGTGATTTTTTTTTTAAATGTACTTTAAAAAAGTGTATTCAGGGCCAGGGGTGTGGCTCAAGCCTGTAATCTTGGCACTTTGGGAAGCTGATTCAGGAGATGGCTTGAGGCCAGGAGTTCAAGACCAGCCTGGGCAACATAATGAGACCCTGTCTCTACAAAAAACAAGAAACAATTAAAAAAAAAAAAATAGCCAGATACAGTGGCAGGCACCTGTATTCCCACCTACTCAGGAGGCTGAGGAAGGAGGATCACTTGAGCCCAGGAGTTCAGGGTTGCATTGAACTGTGATTGTGCCACTGTACTCTAGCCTGGGCGACAGAGTGAGACCCTATCTCAAAAAAATACCTATATGTAGTTAGAACTTTGAAAACAAATAAGCAGCGTTTGTTTCATCATCCTAGTCATTTGAACAGTTTAAAATGTAAATGACTAATTTCAGTGATTGTGTTTTTCCTTTTTAGATAGGAACCAAGGCTTTAATCTTCTCAACTCATTGACTGGAACAAACCATAGCATTGGGTCAGCAGATCCCTGTCACCCAGAGGTAAAGGTTCTTCTTGGATCTTTTTTCCTTCTTTGGCTTTAATTTCTCCTTGTCATTGTGAATCTTTACACATTCACCATTGTTTTCCTTTCCATTTAAAAGGCGACGGAGAATGTTAAAAATAGACGAAAGGAAAGCCTAAAACAGCCCTTGCTAATGCAGTAAGCCCTTTCAAGATGTTTACAGCTTTGGTTTTATTTTTACTAGGGTGCTTTCTAAAATATGCTAGGATTTCCCTGAGGCATTAATTTGCCTTCAGATCTTTAAATAGAAAGTAAATTTGATGGTGCTTTTTTAGTACTTCCTGTGTAAAAGACCTTGGCAAATCCGAGGCAAGGTCCCTGTCCTCGATGAGCTTGTAGTCCAGTTTCAACCCTGCGTCCTTAAGAACTTTGTTCCAACTTTACCTTAGTCAGCAGCTGGAGCCAAGAGCAAATTATACAGTGCCACACTGTCTTTCCAGGGATCTTTTTCAACAGCCTCTGAGCTATTTGTGTTACGATTGTGTTACATTTTCACATTTTGAATATAACATGGATCTTAAATGAGACAAACAAAAAACATGTTTTAATAGTCTAAAGCAAAATCAATACTTTCTAGTTCTTCCTTGGGGGAAAGTACTCCTGGGTTAGTGAATTTTTAGCCTTTTATTTTTTTAATGTGATCTTGCTCTTCTTTCTTTGCCTCCAGTTCCTGTTACTCTTTTCTCAAGCCAACCAAGGACTGAAAGTGTGAGCTTTTTTGGATTTAGTTCTGGAATAGTCTATTAAATTGTTGCTTATGTGTATTTTCCTCAACAGCAACCCCATTTGCCAGCAGCAGATAGGACTGAATCCCTCTCTGATCATCGGAGTGGTGCATCTAATACAACAGATGCCCAGGTTGATAGCATTGTGGGTAAGTTCCTCCTTTGGCTGCCAAGAGAGAGCTTTGTGCAACTTGGAATAGGTATCTGGGCAGAAATCATTGAGGGAGAAATTGACTTTAAACACAGAGAAGGGAAAGAAAAGTGGTAGTGTACCACACATGAATGTGAGCCTTGCCAGTGGCTATCAGAAAAAGGAAGAAGAATAAATACATAACAAATATGTGAGCACCATTTTTTCTTTAATTCTCCTAGCAGGATCTTGATTCAGATCATCGTAGCCAAGGCAGACAGAACCAGGTGGCGAAACAGCTAGCTCTGTATCATATAGTTTTTTCATAATATTTAACAGTAGTCAGAATTGATGGTGACAAGAATAATACAACTTTGTATTTATAAGCCCTTCCACATCCTTTTAAAGTTCTTTTATATCCCCTTTCTCATTTGGTAATGAAGTTTTGCAGAGAAGTTATTTTATGGAGATGAAGCTAAAGCCCAGAGAAGTTTAATAACTTGTCCAAGGACATCTAGCAAGAAGGGCCTGGAGCTGAAACTGGAATCCAATATGCCGTCCAAAAGCCAGAAAACCAAGGAACTTACTTGACAATAACTATAAATCTTCTTTTGCTGGGGAACTACTGATACTCCTACTTTATCTTTATGCTACAGAGGGCTCATGTGCAGTAATAAATTTTTAAAACTCTTTTTTCTTATTATAAGATAATTCATGTAGAAAACTCAAGTGATTGGTTATAGAAACATATGAGGAAGAAAAAATCATGTATATATTTTTTTCTCTCCAGTTTATTCAACCTTATCCTCTCAATTGAATCCTTCCCATTGGCTTTTAAACCTGCCTAAGTCTCTGCCGTTAAAACAAACTAGTAATCACACTGAAGTGGGTGGGGACTTCAAGCACTAAACCTAAGTAACTGTAGAAAACAGTAATTGGACTAGATACCATAAGACTAAAAACAAAAAGAACTGAACACAAATACTGAACTCTACTTAGTAAATTTGTTTCTTATTGGGGTATGGCTAATTCTGAAATTTTTTATATAGATATTTTATACACCACACATATACCGACATATAGAAAACAAGAAAATATAGATAGTGAGAGCTAGGTTTCTTACTGCCAGAGGAAAAAGGTTACCAATAAGGAAAAGGGAAGGCCGAGATGTACCCTTTAGTACTGGATTGGAATCTAGTGTATCAGTATGAACTCATGGTTTTAAAAATATACTTACAGTTAGAAAATAAATACAGATGTGTGTGTATGTGTGTATTAGTATACACACATGTATTTCCTAGTTCTGTCCACTGAGAGGCCCAGAAGCAACAATATTGCCGTAGCAGTGGACACACTTAGCACTCAGATTTTGCTTTCTTTTTTTTTTTTTTTTTTGAGACGGAGTCCGGCTCTGTCGCCAGGCTGGAGTGCAGTGGCCGGATCTCAGCTCACTGCAAGCTCCGCCTCCCGGGTTCACGCCATTCTCCTGCCTCAGCCTCCCGAGTAGCTGGGACTACAGGCGCCCGCCACCTCGCCCGGCTAGTTTTTTGTATTTTTTTTTTTAGTAGAGACAGGGTTTCACCGTGTTAGCCAGGGTGGTCTCGATCTCTTGACCACGTGATCCGCCCGTCTCGGCCTCCCAAAGTGCTGGGATTACAGGCTTGAGCCACCGCGCCCGGCCTAGATTTTGCTTTCTTTTATTGTGTGTGTGTTGTTGTGTTTTTGTTTTTGTTTGAGACAGAGTTTCGCTCTTGTTGCCCAGGTTGGAGTGCAGTGGCACGATCTCAGCTCACTGCAACCTCTGTTTCCTGGGTTCAAGCGATTCTCCTGCCTCAGCCTCCCGAGTAGCTGGGATTACAGGCATGTGCCACCACGCCTGGCTAATTTTTTGTTTTGTTTTGTTTTTAGTAGAGATGGGGTTTCTCCATGTTGGTCAGGCTGGTCTCAAACTCCCAACCTCAGGTGATCCACCATCTTCGGCCTCCCAAAGTGCTTGGATTATAGGCGTGAGCCACTGCGCCTGGCCAGATCTTGCTTTCTAAATACCATTCTCCAATAAAAGGAAGTAGGGCTTCTTGGAGAAGTGGTTGATTCCTGGACTTGGGCAAGAAAAATACAGGATGACCCTGGAGCATCTCATGGTACCAGAAATTAAGAAAATTCTCAAAAAAGAGTGGGGACATGTTGAAAGGGCTTAGGGACCAATCTAAAAGAGCTTCCAGTGGCTAAATCTGGAACAATTTGACCAGCAAAGTAGTTTAATATAGTATAGGGTTATAAGCCGTAGAATAAGCTAACTATCCATGAGTTCATACTAATATAAATAAATAATTGAATAAACAAATGAGAAAGAAAGGACAGCATCTCCTTACAGAAGAATCTCAAGTAATAAATACGGAAGGAATGAAGAAAGTAGAAAGCCGTCATTAGGCACAAAACACAGTAATAGTTGTAGCAGGCAAGATCCACTGATGGATGTTAAAATTAGTGGTGAAAGTTTAAGGAGAAGTATATCTGCATAGTCTAAAAGTATCTCTCTCAAGATATTTATTTATTACAAAGGGGAAAATAGTAACTTTACACTGGAGAAACTCATCAGATACCAGCCACTTTAATTATGTAATGAAGTAATTTAATTATTAACATCACTGGTAATAGGACATATTGACATAATAGCCCTCCTTATAGGATGCAGTGAGAAGGTATTCTCACCAAAAATGCATAACTGCAATCTAATAATAAGAAAATATCTGATAAACCCGGTTAAGGGACATTATACAAGTAACTGACCATACAAGTGTTAAAGTCATGAAAGACAATGAAAGACTGAAGAACTGTCACAAATTGGAAAAGACTAAGGAGATTTGACAACTAAATTCCATGTAGGATCTTGGAACAGAAAAAGGATATTAGTGGAAAAACTGATAAAGTCTATGGTGTGGTTAATGACATTATACCAATATTAACTTCTTGATTTTTATAATTGTACCATGGTCATATAAGATGTTAACACTAGGGGAAAGTGGGTGAAGAGTATATAGGAACTCTGTATACTATTTTTGCAAGTTTTTTTTAAAGAATAAATTAAGAAAAAAATTTAAGGCAAAACCAAATCAATAAAAACCAAACACTTCCTCAATCCCACGTCTTCCACCTTATCTCTTTACTAAACTTATTTCTATTCCTTACCTCCCATTTTCCCCTCACCTCACTCCTGTCTGTCTTTTGCCCCTGGTATGCCACTACGGCAGCTCTGTGCAAAGGCCAACAATGACCTCCATGCCACTGAATCGGGTAGATATTTTCCAGTCCTCATCTTGACCTTGTGGCGGCATTCAGTGTTACAGATCAATTCCTCTTTGAAACATTATCTTCCCGTGCCTCACACAACACGATTTCACCTGGTTTTCTTCCTACTTCTCTGATTATTCCTTCTCTTTCTTTGGTAGATACGCTCCTTTTCTCAGCCTTTAAATATTGACATTCTTCATTGCTCCATTTAAACTCTTCCAAATCTATATTTAGGCATGGAGTGATTCTGTCTGCATTAACAGCTCAATTACTATGTATACACAGATAGATCACAAACTTTTATCTTCAGCCCTATATACTAACTTCCTACACAACATGTCCATTCAACAAAAGCAAATATATTAACCAAAATACATTTTGAACACCAAATTGTCTATATGGCATTGTGATAGATGCAAATAATTATAAGTCATCCTATCTTCATGGAGCTTAGTCTAAAAATATAGAGATAGGACCTATAATGTAGTGATTAAGGTCATAGGCATTGGAGTCCTGTAATTGGAATCCTGCTGGGTTCAAATCATGGCTTTATCACTAGTAATGGCCTGACCTTGAGTAAATTAACCTCTGTTGGTGTTAGTTTCCTCTTCTGTAAAATAACAGTGACAAATCTTTCCTCATAGGGCTGTTGCAAAGATGAAATGGAACCGTGTAAGTTAAAGCATTCAGTGGTGCAGATCCAAAGCAAACTCTCTCTCTTATGGTAGTAGTATTTATTAAAGTAGTGGTGGAGAAATGTTAGAATAAAAGGTAATATATGCAAGTGCTAAGACAGTTCTAGAAACAGTAAATGTAGAAAGAATTCTAAGGAAGGAGACCTGTGAAACTGGGATGGGCAGGGAAGACATTCTGAAGGTAGTGGGCCTGGAATGGAGAAGTTAAATTTCTGATTAAAAACAAACTTGAATAAAGAAGCAGTGTGCCAAGGTAGAAACCATAAAAGATTTGTAGTAAGGAAATGTGAATTTAAATCAGCTCTACCTCTGAATAGCTGTAATTTTAGATGAGTTCATTTTTAGATACAGGGGTTTTTTTTCCATATCATTTTCTGTTATTCTCAGATAATGTTATCTGTTCTAATCACCTTTTATAGTTGTTGTCAGTAATAGATGTGAAAATATTTGTTGTACAGTAAAATATGGTATAAACTTTAGTCATTTATTGGTGAATCAATGTACCTTAGTGAAGTGAGTATGCTTTTGGAGTTGGTAACCCCTGTGTCTGGATCCACTTACTAGCTGTGACCTCGGCAAGTCACTTCAACTCTAAGCTGTGGTTTTCTTATCTTTAGAATGGAAATAGTACTCCTTACCTCATGTCAATGTTGTGAGGATAAAATAGTTACGCTTCATTTGTGAGGGCCCACTAGCAGCCAAGCAGGGCGAGGCACCATGAACTGTAAAGGTGGTATATACACTGGGCCTTCGATCATTGGTGACTTCATCAAGGTTATCATTTGCCTTAGGATTCTCTCAGTGTAGCACATATGCAAATAACGTGACAGATAATGTGACAAATCCCTATTTCAGATCCCATGTTAGATCTGGATATTCAAGAACTAGCCAGTCTTACTACTGGAGGAGGAGATGTGGAGAATTTTGAAAGACTCTTTTCAAAGTTAAAGGAAATGAAAGGTAATCGGATCCATTGTGTCTAATATGTTCCCGTATTGATGCTTGTCTGTTTTATGTAGTACATTTTATTTTGTTCACTGCTTGCTGGATTGGATTCCTTGTTCTGGTCTCAGCTGTCTTGAGAAACTTAGCTACTCGTGGGACTTGGTAAAAAAAAATTTCCATCTTCATTCTCTTTCCTTTTACTTTTCCTGCTTTTGCCTTCTTCTGTTTCTTTCAACGTGTTACGTGTCCTGTGCTATTAGACAAATTTCTTAAGATGCATTTTCCCCCTAGACAAGGCTGCGACGCTTCCTCACGAGCAAAGAAAGGTGCATGCAGAAAAGGTGAGACAATCAGCCGGGTATTTAGTGAGTACCTATAAAAGGTCCAGTGCTATTATTATAATTATATATCACACTTGTGTATTTCTGAAGGGTCTTAGTGTGAGCTTTTCATTGAATATTAACTTCTAACTAACTAAATATTTATACAGTAATAGTATAGTTGCTGCATTCAAACCAAGATTTTTCACCTCTATGGTGAGTGACATGGAACCTTCATTGAGACTCACAATGTTTGCCTTTCTAACTATTGGGCCAGAAAACTCTTCGTTGTTTTGTTATATTATTACCAACACATGTTATTGGCAGGAAACTTGGATGGTTGATGGTGTTCCCTGATATGAATGTGTCATAATTTATCCTGTTCCTTTTTGGGCATTTAGGTCATGTGCATTTTTTTGCTTCTATGAATAATGAAGCTGTGCATATCCTTACACATCATCTTTGTATACAACTCTAAATATATCATTGGTATAAATTTCTAGATGTGGCGATCATGGATCAAATGGTATTCAAGGGTTTTGATATGTGTTGCCAGAGGACTGAAGGGCAAAGTGCAGAATTGTAGGTCTCAGTCAGTTCAAGGCATAACATATGAAACAAGCTGAAATGTAGCTGTTGCCTAATATTTGTTGCATGCTTCTCTCCACAGGTGGCCAAAGCATTCTGGATGGCAATCGGGGGAGACAGAGATGAAATTGAAGGCCTTTCATCTGATGAAGAGCACTAAATTATTCATACTAGGGTTTGACTAACAAAGATGCTAGCTGTCTCTGAGATATCTCTCTACTCAGCCCAGTCATATTTTGCCAAAATTGCCATTATCATGTTGGCTGCCTGACTTGTTTATAGGGTCCCCTTAATTTTAGTTTTTAGTAGAAGGTTAAGGAGAAATCCTTTTTTCCTCAGTATATTGTAAGAGAGCGAGGAATACAGTGATAGTAATGAGTGAGGATTTCTTAAATATACTTTTTTGTTGTTGTTCTAGGAATGAGGGTAGGATAAATCTCAGAGGTCTGTGTGATTTACTCAAGTTGAAGACAACCTCCAGGCCATTCCTGGTCAACCTTTTAAGTAGCATTTCCAGCATTCACACTTGATACTGCACATCAGGAGCTGTGTCAACTTTCCTGGGTGATTTGGGTTTTCTCCGTTCAAGGAGCTTGTAGCTCTGAGCTATGATGCTTTTATTGGGAGGAAAGGAGGCATCTGCAGAATTGATGTGAGCTATGTGGGGCCAAAGTCTTAGCCCACAGCTTAGTCTCTACCTAAGAAAATGCCTCTGGGCATTCTTTTGAAGTATAGTGTCTGAGCTCATGCTAGAAAGAATCAAAAAGCCAGTGTGGGTTTTTAGACTGTAATAAATGAGGCAAAGGATTTCTATTCCAGTGGGAATAAAACCTCTCTAGTGAGTTGTGGGAGATAGGTTGTATGTTAGAGAGAACCTTAAGGAGTCCTTGTATGGGCCACGGAGACCATATGTGATCATATACTGTGATTTTCGTGAAGAAACTCTTCTGCCTTAGTTAGAGTTCTCCCCTGCTGCTGGAGATGCCAGAGCTGTGTTGTCATACTTTATACCCACAAAACAAGGCACATTTCCCCCTTTTTCTCTTTACAGCCAAAGAGAGATGACTGCCAAAGGGGGAACACTAAGGGGTGGGTGGGGAAGCGAAATATTGGGCAGTGAATTCCTGAGCACCTTGTTTGACTTCCGAGGTTCATAGCTCCTCTCTGCCCTTCCAGGCCTGGAACCTTGGGTGACTATCTTTCGTTCTTTATCCTTTGTCTTGAGTGAGTGGGTCAGCCCCAAAGGAACTGATAAGTAAATGGCAAGTTTTTAAAGGAAGAGTGGAAAGTACAGCAAATAAAAATCCTTATTTGTTTTTGTAGACTTTGTAATGCATATCATTAGCCCTCACTGTGATCATTATTGCTGTGGATCTGAACTGGCACATAGTACAGTGGATGGAAGGTGCCCACACACCAGCTGAGAACCGGTTCTGGCCTAGGTGGGCCCTAGAACCATTTATACCGCATGAAAGAAACAGGTTGGGTTAGGAGCAGAAAGAAATAAGGCTGACACCCCTCCAGACACCACCTTATAAGCACTGCAGAACCTGAAACAGATGGCAGAAGGAATGGAATGCTACAGGGGCCAGCAGGAGTGACCACAGGGAGGAGACAGCTCAGTGACTGAAGCATTCAGGAAGAGGCTTTCCAGGGAACACTGGACATTGCTTAGTGACCTTTTGTTCCTTCCTTTTTTTTTTCTTTTACTGTTCTGAAGGACTTTGAGTCTGTGGTTCACCACCAGCCCATCAGTGTTTCTTTGAGGTGATTGCATTAGGGAAGTTGGCTCTGGGGTTGCAAAAAAAAAAGGTGGAACATGTTTTCCTTAAAAGATGGAAGGTTTTAGAAAATATACTAGGCCATCTGGTTAGAAAAAACAGACCAGACTAGAAAAATCTGTGAATTTGATTTGGTAGCTTAAACAAAGCCAGATGATTAAAATGTGATTTATTTATAAACTCTGCTAATGTCTATTATTATGATTTTGTGGTTTTTTTAGGGGGTATGAGCGAGGGAAGCCCTATATCCTTCATTGGATTAGACATATAGAGTGAATAGTGGAAGAGTTTGTCAAGCTCACTATTTTGGAATTTACCCTGCATATGTAATGTCATGTTTTTAAGACCTCAGCTATGTAGGGATATTGGCCTCTTCTAGGGACATATGGGATGAAGGTCTCTAGTGAAATCTACTAAAAGCCCATGTTAGAATAGTGATCATGAGCTAACACTACAGTAATAGCTGCAGTCTATCTACAGTGACCTATGTTCACGCTACCACAAGTGGTTACAGAACTGCCAGCTGGAATTTAAAATAAGAGACTTGGTTTTTGGTTGTTTTTTTCCTTAAACATTTCTCGTTTTGCATAACATAGTGTTTGGCACATAGTAGGCCCTTAGTTTTGGTTGTAAAGTATGGTTTGTGTTAGATGAATATGATCACAAAGTTTGAAGAGCCATACATAAGTGCTGGAAGGTAAGGAAAGACAAGAATAAACATTTTTCCCCTGAGAAAATCATGTGTTATGTAATAATTTTAGAGTGATGAAGACATAGATATTTTTATAATTTTAAAATATGCCATCCTGCCAGAGTATGAGAAGATTGACAGAACCAGTTTGCTTGCTCTCTATTTATAGAACTTGGCCACGTCTAATTCAGAGAAGCTAGAGATTCAGGGAAGCTAGACTTAGATGGTTGAGTAATATGGGATGTGGTTCAAGGACCATAGAGCATGTCAGGCCATTCCTACAAACTATTTCGAACACGTGAAATGTGATATATGGCTGATTTCCTGGTCCCACTGTGGAGAGGTCGGGATCAACAATTTTTGCCATGGCTGGTCAGAGTCCTTTAACCTTGGGCCAGTCTCTTAACAATGGCCATTGAGAGAGCGTGTGGAATGCCCTTTGCCTTGCCTTGGCCTGCCATGGAAAAACAGTCTTAGAAGAATCACTGTCTAAGGGTAAGATAAGAGCTCTGTAAACTATCCTGAGCTTCAGCGTTTGCTGATGCAAAGCTAAATTTAGCAAACGTGTCCAGTGTGGTCAGAGGTTCTGATTCATTAGGGGTTCTGATTCATAGAACGTTCTGATTGATGGAGACAAGAGTTTCAGTGAATATTCTAACGCATTAGATTTGCTCTTCACTCTCCCTACTGCCCCTGTTAATTTTACAATAGACAATTTAGCTACAGCATTATGTCATTAAGTACCAAATCTTATTAGAGGACTATAGGTGAAGAAAGTGTAAAAAGTCTGGTCATGCGTACTGAACCCAGTACAGTGTTAGTACAAGGTTAGTTTGAAAACAACCCCCTATTAACTTTCCCATAATTTGTATGTGTCATGAAAGTAGACTGCTGACTGTGCAGGGCATAATTCTAGTATTTTTGATTCCACTCAGGGTTTAGTGATCCATCCTGGCACCTTTGGCATGTAAGCTCTTAGAGAAAACATCTTAGAAATCCTCTAAATTTTGGCCGGGCGCAGTGGCTCATGCCTGTAATCCCAGCACTTCGGGAGGCCAAGGCAGGCAGATCACAAGGTCAGGAGATCGAGACCATCCTGGCTAACACGGTGACACCCCGTCTCCACTAAAAATACAAAAAATTAGCTGGGCGTGGTGGCAGACACCTGTGGTCCCAGCTACTCAGGAGGCTGAGGCAGGAGAATCTCTTTAACCTGGAACGCGGAGCTTGCAGTGAGCCGAGATCGTGCCACTGCACTCCAGCCTGGGCGACAGGCTTTTTTTTTTTTTCAAAAAAAAAAAAAGAGAAATCCTCTAAATTTCCTACTTTGGCATTACATAGGCCTGTTGTTAGCATCACAAAGCTTGCTCTTAACGTAGGTCTCTTTACTCAGAATTAAGTTCTAGCATAGTAAGTATCTTGCTCTATTCTAAGTTGTTCCTCTGGTTTGCAGAAAAATTAACAAAAAAGGTAACAGCAATAGCATATTCCCACTCTTAGGGATTTACAGTTCTACTTTGTTTCCTTTTGAAAAACATTGTGATTCAAAACCCGGCCCTAATGGTTATTACTGCATCTTTGGAACACAGGCCTGGGGGTAAAAAGAAAAAAAAAAAACAACTTTTAAAACCCCTTTCTGTGTATCCGTTGTTAGGCCCAAACACTTCCTCCGCACAGCTACAGATCTGGGAGGCATCACCAGGCACCCAAAGCTGCTTGCTAATGCCCAGTTTACTGACTAGGAAGCCTCTTGGGTTCTCTCTAATGAAGGAGGTATCCAATCATTGCCCCTGCCCTTGCTATTATCAACCAGGTGGCTTTAATGCTATTACACAAAAATGTGGACTAAGGCCCAGGGTAGGAACTTTATGGAAACAGCAGCATAGTTTAGGAGAGAAAAGGTTCTTTTAATCTGAATTCCAAGGACATGGCCTGCAACAATCATGTTTCCCCAGGAAATTCTCAGGAAGTCATTAATGGTGAAGTCAGAGAGCCTTAAATTTGTTCCTTCTACCCTGGTGAGAGCAGAAACAAGAACTCAGGGTCCAGCCAACACTGACTGTGAACGTCGTTGGTGCCAGAATCTGAGCAAGGTGTGGCAGAGGATCCAGACTTGAGTCAGGATGTAGTTTCTCCTTTCCATGAACTCAGAGTCCAACTCAGGTGGGAGCAGGGGGCAAACCAGACAAGGTCACAAAAGACAATGCCAAGACAGCATGTGAAGAGTGCTGTGACTAGCCCTAATGGCTGTGGGAAGGAGAGAACACAGTGGGTTGGGGAGAACAGGAAGTGCATCTTAGAGCAGTGGTTCTCAGAAGTGAGCCCACGCCACAGCCACCTGGACGGCCCCACTACAGAGCTGCGGATTCAGTAGGCCTGGCGTGGGGCCTGAGAATTTGCGTCTTTAATATCCCGGGTGATACCGATGCTGCTGGTTCGGTCCTGGGACCCACTCTGAGAACCACTGACTTAGGGGAAGTAACGCTGCTTGAGTTGAGCTAGAAGGATAAGGGATTGAGGCAGATAGGTGAGTGGAGGCAGCAGAATTGTTGGAGTTATGGCTTGAACAAAGGTACAGAAAGGAGTGAAGGGATGTGCTGGGAAAATGCAAGGAGTCCACATAGAGAAATGGTGGCAGATGGGGATGGCGTGATGCTGGAGGGGACTTTGTAGAGTCTGTGCCTACTCTGGAGGTAAGTGAGGAGCCAAAGGTTTTGAGCAGAAAAAGCATCTAATCATAATTACATTCCAGGAAAATGTGGCAGCAGTATTAGCAGTATCTGTCTAACCAGTTAGCTGTGAGAAAGAGTCTGAGGCTGAGGATGGACCCAACCCAGTGATGAGTTTGCCATGGATAGAGAAATAGAGAAGGGGGGAATTCTGCCATATATTTGCTATCCCTGGACTACAGGGACACAGATTAGGAGAATTTTGGAATAGCTGTGATAGCAGGTAAGCAGGAACTATATTCCTTCAGTCATATATAAGGAATTGCTGTAAGCACTATGGAAATGTATATAAAATATATTGCTAAGATAGAATCTACTAGATATGGACACTGAGTCATTTACTCGGCAAAAGTATGTGGTGGCCAAAAAAGAAGCCAGGGATAAGAGAATAAAATGTAAACCCTGCTCTCAATGAACTCACAGCCTAGAGCGGGGACTGTGGCAACAGAAATAGATGTTCATGAGAGGCTTCCTGGAGATGTCTGAATGGAGGCACAAAGCATTAGTAAAAGTTAGCCAGGCGAAGTGGTGGTGTGCTGGGGAGCCGGGGGTGGGCGGGGGAGGAGAAGTTGATGTTCTAAGCACAAGCAGCCATGAAGACAAGGATGATGCATGAGGGCTGCAAATTGCCGGGTTGTAGAGGGTAAGGCAGGGAGTGGTGAAAGCTAGGTAAGGGCAAATGAGGGCCAAGTGCTCCAGGGCAAAGACCTTAGAATGTGTGCAGTGGACTAGGGGAAGCATCTATGGTCAGATTGGTTACTGGGGCGGTATGAAGGGTGCCTTTATAGGAAAGCCATCTGGAGTCTAGGAGACCCACTAGGACACTGGTGCAGTTCTCCAGGCACTAGAGGTGTGTTCAGGGTGGTTGAGTGGGACTAGAGCAGAGAGACTGGAGAAGCGGGACTGTGTGGAGGTGGGAGCAGAGGACTGGTGGACCGCTGTGGCTTCTGTGGACGTAGGTTGGGTCAATGGTCATGTCTAAAACAGGGCTGAAGGCCAGAGGAGAGGGATAGTTTTAAGAGACACCATGAATTCTGTTTATTTGATTGTGAGTTTGAGGTACTTGTGGCCCCTCCATGTGCCAGCAGCCAGCAGTCAGCTGGACATGAGTCTGAAGCTTGGGATTAAAGTCTGGGCTGTAAGTACTGATTTGGGGGTCATTAGCGTTTGTGTGGCTTGAAATCATAAGGGTAGATGAGATCACTTAGGGAGGAGTCAGCAGAACAGTGGTCTGGGAATACCAACAAGGAAGCAGGCAGAAGAGGTGTAGGCCCAAGAGAAAGAGCAGACTGTACGAGAGGGCCAAGGAGAACCGGGAAGTTCAGGGAGTAGGGCCTTTCCAAAAGGGAGATGGTCGCAGCAGAGAGGTGATGGGGAGCAAGGAAAAGACATTCCTCAAGCTGCTCCGGGCTTGGAAAATGGGAGGGAAGAGGCTGCTGATCAAAACTGGGGAAGCAGAAAAGGGAGCTGGCTCAAGTGAGGGGGGAAGATGATCCACTTTGGGGGCGCTGTGTTTTGCATCACGTCTAACAAATAGCTGGAATTTAAAGTCATGCATCTCAAGGAACAGGCTGGGTTAAAAGGACTGGTTTGGGTCAGCTGTTGAGAACTACAGGCTACGTAAACCCTTGAGGAAAGCTGTTAAGGGTGTAGGAAGGTGGAAGAACCAACCAAATCATCATAAAGGCAGGAATTTGATGCAGTTCTCGGAGGCCAAATCCATGGGCCCTTACACTGCAACCTGCCTCCTCCTGTTGAGGGAGGTGTTTGGATGCTGGGGAGGTCCTTAGGAGGACTGCTGCAGATGTGGTCACACCACAGGATTATTCCAACCCAGTTCATCCTTCTACCCCAAACGCTGCTTATTCAGACTCTCAAAAACCAAAAGGCATTTTACTTTTTTTTTTTTTTTTGAGACAGTGTCTCACTCTGTTGCCCAGGCTGGAATGCAGTGGTGTGATCTCAGTTCACTGCAACCTCCACCTCCTGGGTTCAAGTGATTCTGCCATCTCAACCTCCCAAGTAGCTGGGACTACAGGCGTGCACCACTACACCTGGCTAATTTTTGTATTTTTTGGTAAAGACAGGGTTCTGCCATGTTGGCCAGGCTGGTCTTGAACTCCTGACCCCAAGTGATCTGCCTGTCTCTGCCTCCCAAAGTGCTGGAATTACAGGCGTTAAGCCACCACGCCTGGCCAACATTTTACATTTTAATCAATGTTTTTCTTTCTCCACATCTTCTGGGGTCGGTGTAAGATTTAGCCAAAGAAACAACTTTGAAGTCCCTTTCTCCTTGGGCGTTTTGAATTCAAAATGAATTTTCACAGGTGCTAACAGTCATCTGAGCTGGAAGATGTGGAAACCAAGGTACTTGTGACGCTAAAGTTACCTCCATGCCTGTGGGAAGACAAATCTGGTGGCATTTAAGACACCATGACAATATGGAGGAATCAGGCTAGGAGGGACTAGCAGAGGCAAGAGATGGCAGGGCTTGAGGTTGGGTTGGTGGCATTCAGTCATTTGCCAAAGGCCTTGGGGTATAGAGGAAGTAAAATACAAAATGGCACTGCAGAGATAGATGGGACACATATGGTGTTTAGGCTTGGGCAACAGCGAGATACACCCATTGAGAAACTTGACCTTTGTGCAGATGGCTCAGGGGCTCCTGCTGGCACTGCGTGTTGCCCTTGGTGAATGAGAGCAGCTGGATATTACATGAGGACCATGGCAGAATGTGGCCTGGCACATCATTGGTCAAGGTGTATCTGGGCTTATAGACATTTTCCTCTGGTCCTCCTGAGCCCTGAAGTCCCTGGGACCCCTCGGGCCTCCCCTTTAAATCTTCTCTCCACCTACAGACAACAGCAAGAATCAGACTGAGCTCCTGGCACAGGAGCTTTTCCATGACAAGTTTATTAGAAGGGCACTTACAAGAGGAAGAGAGGGAACGAAAGGACACAAATCTTTAACAATAGGGGTACAATGCTTAAACAGGTGCTCTGCTTTTAAGATATAAAAGTTAGAAAAATCTAAAACACTATAAATACATACATGCTTTTTACAAAGTTATTAAAAGGTCAGGCTGGCTGAATAGTGAAGGTAATCAACATAGTCAATGTTCTATTCCCCATCCCTCACACACCAAAGTAAGGGTCCAGAACAGCCGAGTTGCAACAGCAGCAGTGAAGGTGAGTGAAGGCTTCTTGGATAGACGGCTCTCTCTCTCTGTAATGCTTTCACCCCTAGCAAGGGAGTGGGGCTTGGTTCAGAGGACCCTAGTGGAAGGGCCCAGATCTGACTCAGAGCTGCCTGTTTCTACACGCGGCCACTTGTTTAGCCAGCCTGGTTTGGTGTTTCTGGATGCTGAGCCAAAAAGCCACTACACCCTCCACCAACATTCAGAACTGGCTGTGCCCCAACTCTTCCAGCCACTGTCCTTGGGAGGAGAGACCTTTCCAACTTTCTTAAAAAAATTAAATAGTTATCTGTCTGAATGGTTTTAAGAAATTATTACATAAATACAAAAACACCAGAATACTAGAGTATACATTACTTCTGCATTAAAAAAAAAAAAAAAAAAAAAAATCCATTACAGAATCACTGAGAATTTCTCAATCCAGTTTACATGAGGCAAGTTTCTTTTCTATGATAGCTGTGTTTTTGAAAAGTTGCCTGTTTAGCCCATCATCTCCCCACCACCACCTCCCCATGGGAGATGCTTCGTCATCATTTTGGATCCATGTCCTCTTGCGTACGTTTTTCTGCTTTCCCTACCCACTTGAGAAGCTGCTGATGCTCCTTAAACCGTGATGGCAACACATTGTGAAGACTGTTACCTGAAAGGGGCCTACAAGGAAACATTTTTGCCACATAAAGACAGTACAGCTTTGCTGTGTTGAGGTTTGGTTCTGGTAAAATGGGGACACGTATGTTTTGGGGGAACTCCCAACTCTAGCCAAGTCACACAGTAAGAAACAGCGTCCAGGGCTAAACGTGTGCCCTCTTGCTGCTGGTATTCCCCTTGGTGAACAGTCCTACAAGCAGCCTGCAGATTGTTCTCCCTACATCTCCTGTGAGGACGAAGGAGTGGTTGTGTAACCTGAGCTCTGGCCCTGTGGAGACCCTCATGAGCCTGAGGCTAAGAATGAAACAGATCTTTGCGTCTTCCCCAGATTACTCACATACGTGCATGCCATGCACACACTACTTCAGACCTTTCTGTAGTCTTCAGTAAAAGCGTTTAGCCTGGAATATGCCCAAACTCTAGGAAGCCAAGGGGAGATGGAGAAAAATAAAACAAAATAAGCACACGATAATGTGCTATAGCTCACTTCAGTATATGAACAATGGTTTAAAAAAAATAATCACCATGGTCAATTAAAAAAAAGAAAATACAACACAGACAACATAAGGACAATGGAGACGTCTGCCAGCAGCCTTGTCCTCATGTGTGCTCTTCCTAAGAGTCAAAGTCCCTGCTCCTGACTCTAGGCTTGTCTCAAAATGTCAGGTCTATAGCCTGCCAGGAAGGTGGCCAACTGAGATGATGTTCCAGCACAGGCCTGTAATCCAAACCGGCTGGGGTAGCTACCTACGTATGCGCTGGAAGGATCTAAGTTACTAAATTGGGAAGAAGCGAGGTGGGGCGGGGAGAGAGGAAAGGGAATAAAAGTTGGCTCCTTGGAAGGTGCTGAAGACAAGGATCTATGTCCCAGTGCTAGCTACACTTGGGTCAGTCTCAGCACAAGCTGCAAGGTGAAGATGTCATGGCGGGGAGCCCAGGGCAGCGGCAACACACACGGTCGTGCTGCCTAGATGAACGCCACTTAAAACTGCTATCCAGTCACCAACACTCCTCTAGAACTGCCCTGGTTTCCTCTTGCCCCTTTCAACTGTCCTTTAAAAAAGTGTTTTAATATACAAATGCCACTCATACCACAGGATTTTAAAACTAAGAAAACTAGCTTGTGGCTTCAAGGAAGGAGACTGATGTTACATATGCCCAAAGCACCTATGTAGCGCTCTAAGGTGGGAAAGGCACCATTTCCTAACCTCTTAGGTATGATCAAATTTATTTTCAGTATGCCACTGGTGGGTTTGCCTACAATCCCACACATCCTCCTCTGATGGTCTAGTCTATAAAGAAAAAGGGCCAAGGAAGTAGCCTTCAGGTCTGAGCAATGAGGGTTCTAAGACACTATCCAAAAGCAGCCAAATGTGTCATTTCATCACATTCAAAGTTCATAACCTGCCAAAGTATAGGCTTTTTCTCCCCCCTTCACCTGGAATAAGACAGACTCCACAGATCACTGGATCACCAGAATCGGGCTGTGCCTGAAGCTAGTTCCCAAGCACCCAGAGGGCTGTGTGCTACAGGAAGCCCTCACAGAATCATGCAGCAGGTGGAGAATGCAGGCCCTCGGAAACTGCTGCCCGTGGCTTTTAGGAGAGGAACCATGACTGCTCTAGCAGAAGCCAAAATGGAGTATTTGTGTCCTGGGTCTCAGAGCTGGCTGGGAACATGAACCCATGTACAGGAGGTTCAGGGGGCTTCCTGTGTAAGCAACAGGCCACAGATCATTTCGACACCAGGCACATACTTCAGACTCACAGTATTTGGCCCTCTCAGAGGAAGTGAGGGGTGTTGTGTTGTCTCTGGGTTCTGAGTCAATACTCCTTCGAGAAGACTCACACAAGTCTGTCAAGGTGCTCCTTCCATCTCTTCCTGTGTCCTCAGGAGGCTTGGGGAGCAGCTGTCCTACCTGGAAACCTCATGGCTAGCGATTCAGAGGCACAGGACCCTGCAGGTGAGGCATCAGGAAACCTCTCCATCTCCCTCCAACATCAGAAATCTCATCACATTTGAGGTGTATACCCTGCCAAAAGTGTATACACTTTCTTCCCTTCGCCTGGAATAAAACAGGACTTCCATAGGAAGTCCGTTGATTTTAAATCCATGCAAAAATGTGGGATAGGTCATTTTATACAAAAACAGCAGCAAAGAACAAAGTACCAATTGAAGGTGGCGGTTCTGTCTATTGTGTTCTGCAAAAGGCTGGGAAAAGAAGAGGGCTCTTTTTTTTTTCCAGTTGAAATCATTTAGGCTAGTTTTCTCCCGAATTGCTGCTGGGAGCAGTACTTATTACACAATACAACTGCTATAGTTGTCACTGACGATCCTCTACCGGGAGCTAGGTCATCTTATATCCCAGGGGGAAGATGACAGACCTCTTTGAACCAAGCCTGCAATTTGCAAAGGTGTAAAAATATTTTAATAGCCCTTTTCATTTGCCTATGTCGGCCTGAGATGTTTTCCCTTCTGGTGAATTTGCTTCCGTAAATTTCAGCTTGCAGAAGTGCTGGCAGCTGTCTCTTCAACAAAACCTGGAAAAGCTTCACCTTAGGAGAGAGAAGGGAGAGAAGCAGTTGCTGGGTCTCACTCAGGTTTCCCAGTCAATGTGCCAGCCCAGGATTTTTAAAGAAAATATATCAACCAAACATTTAAAAGAGCATATGATAAAGTTGATTTAATGAATGCAACTGACTACATAAACCAATATAGCCGTATGCATCAGAATCTGGAGCGAGCTCTTACAGATGACTGGAGACGCGCCCAGTGCGGTGCTGCCTGAGACCAAACGCCGTCCCACGACAGGGGCCTCCTGCTTCATGAGGACACTTACCATCATTCGAATCTCTTTGAGATTAATGTGATAATAGACACTATACACTGCATACGCACTGGGCCTCAGCAGATCCTTCCAACTTTTCAAAGTGAAAAAGGACAAACGCATGTGAGTTTTTAAAGAGGTGGTGCTCATCAATTTTTCCCGCTGTCCTGTGTGCAGGTTCTGCTGAACACGCGCCTTCCAATCAGTACGTTCTGAGAGGGGAGGGAGACAGACAAACTCCCTCCCTCCCCACCCCAAGTCTATCCAGCTCACGAGGGGCAGGGTCTGCTGGAGTGCTGGGGCTGGGCTGGGAATGTTCATTGGAAGAGGCACCGTCACAAACATCAGAGAGCTGGGCGTGAGGTCCGCATGGCCCCTGCGGGCTCCTCCTACCTAGAACGCTCTTCCAAGGTGAACTCCACACTGCAGTCCTAGACAGAGGGGCGTTTCTGGTTGGACCGTGACAGCCCAGAAAGCTGTCACTCAAAAAAGGAGCCTGGGGGGAGGGGACCGGTGGTGTAATACTACCTGTTCTGCTCACTTAAGCCACCAGAGCAGACGCCATTTCCTGCCCTTCAAAGGGGGGCCAAAGGGTAAATGTGTTTGGCAGACACAGCTGTTCATAACATCCACCTCTGGGTTTGCTCGTGTGTTTCCGAAAACAGGTAGGTGCACCCCTTCAGTTGAGGGAGAAAGATTTCTTCTTCCTTGACAACAATGAGTTGAGTTCCAATTTTCTCCACCTCCTGCATGGCCATTTCCCCCAAGCCCGCCCTCCCCTACCACACTTAATGTCTCTAAGACACACTGGAACAGCGGATGCTTGGGGAGCCCATCTGGGTGAGGACCTTGTCAAGCCACTGCAAAGGCCCATTCAGGTGCAGCTCGATCCAGCAGGGGGTACTGGTCACAGTCTGTCTCCTGTAAGAAACAGGGAAAGGGGTTGGGCGGGGGGACTTAAAAACATCTCCAGGGGGCTACACAAGTCAGAAAACTTCTTCTGCTTTGGTGACACTCATCTTCCCAAAGCCAGAGAGAGAGACTACCTTGTGAGACGCTGTCCTAGAAGCGGTACCAGTAACTTGCTGAAACTACCAGGCCACACTCCTCCACCCAGGGAGGACTTCAGGTAAATTAAGTTCTCTCGAGGGGGAAGGAAGTCAGCTTTAAAGAGTTAAACATGTAAAGTCAACGGCAAAGAGTTAAATACGCAAAGTCAATTGCAGGGCACCCAGAGGCCCACCAGTTACTGTAACAGGCCCCCTAATAGAAGAGCCCACCATCCTGAGCAAAGGGCTTCCTGGCTCCCATCTGTACCAAATGGGCACGTGCCGCTCCCCTATCTCCAAATCCGGGCACAGCCCCAGCAGGCCACGATGACGTGTGTCTGTCTGATTGAGGGGTGTTTTTTACAAAGCGCCAACAGTGTCCGCATGCCTTCGGTTCCCAATGTGCTGATATAATTCTCATCTACGGCCTTATTTTGGAAAATCTTACAAGCAGAGCGAGCCATGGAACAATTACTGGAAAAAACCAAGGCACACCACACGTTTCTTTTCCCCAAAGCACTTTGTCTAAATTCAGGCTGGTTGATGACGCAGCTTGCAGGCAGGCTCCCAAAGGCCTCCACTGAGCAAAGGCTATCTGCTGAGGCTGGAGCCGCTGGTGCCAGCTGGAGGTGAGAGGTGTGGGCCCTGGGCCCTGCTTTCAGCCACCGCACAGAGAGAAGAGCTGAAACCTTACTCTCCTTGGCCCAAGAGGCAGGAGGACGACAAGGCTGTTCTGGGAAGGGGCCGCGCCCGCCCGTCAGGCTGCTGTGCAGTCCTGCCAGGCAGCGGTGACGCGGTGGGCCGCAGAGGACTGGGTGTGCTGGCAGGACATCCCGCACGGTGATAGTGTCCCCAGGGAAAGGCTCTGCCACCAAAGAGCCTCTTCCTAGCACTTGGAGCGGGAGAGCTGCAATGCCACACCAGGAACAGGGCTGCTGTCTTGAGGGCACCGCCCTCCTTGCTTGGCCTCTACTTTGCTTGTGTAGCAGGGAGGTTCAGAAATGGGCCTGCAGACAAACCCTGGGGTGTCTGCATGAGTGAGGGTACTTGAATGTGGCCCTCTCGACTACAGTCTGGTATAAGAAGAGCAAATGGACATCCCCTTGCTCTTCTCCACTGCAGTCCATCTTTAAATATTTCCCTTCTCCAGTAAAAAGAGCTTAATTTTCTAACCTTTCACTCCTGTTCCCTAAATGATCTAAGCCAGGGCTAAAAGATTGCTTAAAACATCTCTCTGGCTGGACCTTTGGGCCTGGGCTGATCTCTTTAGGCCATAACATAGGTAAGTTCTTTTGAGGTCTGACCACTTTGATTGCTTCACTGGTCACTCCTGAATTTCAGAGACACCCCAGAGACCAAGGGGCTATGTTCCCTGACACCCTGGGGCAGACACAGAAGAACAGCAGCTAAAATACGGTAAGTGGAAGAGGAGGATTTTACAGGACGAAATCCTCTAATGAGAATCTGACTTTCCATAAGTCATGCTCATCTGGATTTCATTACAAACGGTGGCCCAAGGCCAATATTGAAATGGGTTTGGCCTGGGTGCAGCATGACTGCAAAACAAAATGGATTCCAAACATCTGGAAAAATGAAGAAAAGGGGAGAGTAGCTTGCAAGGCACTGGCTCGAGCTGACGTGTGGGCACCCCTGCATCTGCCGCAGGAGCTGGCGGCTGGCAGTGGGGAGTGTGGAGCAGAAGGTGGGGGCACACAGCCCTGCCTCTCAGCAAACTTTTGTCCGTGAGTGGAAAGAAAAGGGACTGGATTTTCTAAACCCAAAGCAGGATGGCCTGAGAGATTGAACCCAAGCCGACCAGGTAGGCCTGACTACATCAGGGCCATGTTTAAACCAGTATCTAGGGCCGGGTACGGTGGTTCACACCTGTACCAACACTTTGGGAGGCCGAGGCAGGTGGGTCACCTGAGCTGAGGAGTTCTAGACCACCCTGGGCAACATGGTGGTCTCTACTAAAATACAAAAAATTAGCCGGGCGTGGTAGCACGCACCCGTAGTCCCAGCTACTTGGGAGGCTGAGGCATGTCCCAGAGGCAGAGATTGCAGTGAGCCGAGATGGCGCCACTGTACTTCAGCTTGGGTGACAGAGGGAGACGCCATCTCAAAAAAAAAAAAAAAAAGAAAGAAAGAAAAACAGAAAAGAAACCAGTATCTAGGACTCTAAAAAAGTCATTTCTCAGCGAGAAAATTTTGTTCCTTTATAACTACCCAAATCTCTTCCTCCCTTCCCTGACTCTCAAGTTTTAATATCCTGGGCTCCTCAGCATCACCAGGGGTCCCTGAGTCAGAAATGGAGCAACAGAGGAGGAAAGAACAATGAGCTGAAGACCTAACTTCCTGAAGAGGGTCATCCTAAAGCCATGTGCCTAAAATGAAGAGTAAGGAAGAAGCCGAGAGGGCAGAGTTCTAGACACAGCTCTTCTACCCGTGTGACTGCAGGCAAGCCACTCTTCCTCCCTGGGCCTCAGTTCTCTCATCTATCCGGATGATGCCGGCAGCCCCACCCAGGGCTGGGATGAGGATAAGAGGGAGCGTGTGTTTACAGTGCCTGCAGCTGTTCGGTGCCAGCAAACATCGCTCTGCAATTCCTCATCCTTGCTGCTGGCCCAGCCCCTCCTGCCTGCCAGGCCCTGGGCTCTCTCTGATCTTTGGTCTCTCTGCTCTTGATGCCAGGGCTGGCCTCGCTCATCTCTGAGGAGCCCCGCCTGCTCTGCTGTCCAGAGTCACCTGGAGTTGGGGCCCCTGATGTAGGCAGCACCCGTAACCGACCTGTACTCCGCTCCCCAGCCTTTGACGAAGCTCATGCGGATGGTACACATTCGGGTCAACTGGTAGACAGCCTCAAAGCCCTGGTTGACGGACTGGGCCAGGAGGGCAGCAAACTCCTGGTTGTTGAAGATCTTCAGGTTGCATCCTGGCAAAAACACAGAAACGGGGCTGTGGGGATGAAAGTGGCCAGGTCTGTTGCTCCCCTCCTGGATAAAGCAAGTCCTGGACCCCCTAGACCAGCCTCATTTATACAGCTCCAGGGACACATGGTGTGTGATGCATTTGCCACACACTCCACGCTCAGCACCACGCAAAGGGAAGGCCGACTCAGTCCCTCCCCTTGAACCCGCCTCCTCACTGGGAGGTGCCGCTGACATACCTGCAAGGGGAGGTGGAAGGCTGGCCCACAAGCTCCGACTCCCAGAGCGGGGAGAAGTCTGCAAAGTGGGCTTCCGAGACTAGGGAGATGGTGTGGAGAGGGGGCCTTGCCCTGGGCAAACAGGCCAGGGGACAGAGAGATAAGGGACCTGGACCAGGTTGCCCATGCTGTGTGGGGTCTGGTCGCCCACCTAGGAACAGGAGCTCTGGCTGTTCCACAGCAGGCAGTGCCAGCAGAGACGGGCTGGCTGAAAGGCTACTGGGCCTGCCATCCCCACAGGAAGCTCGGCGGAGGGCCCAGGGCACCCTCCACCTGGGCTCCTCT
Organism: Theropithecus gelada; assembly: GCF_003255815.1. Classification (NCBI taxonomy): domain Eukaryota; kingdom Metazoa; phylum Chordata; class Mammalia; order Primates; family Cercopithecidae; genus Theropithecus; species Theropithecus gelada. The sequence continues at coordinate 42,753,883 of NC_037674.1, read as the reverse complement.
GATGAATACACCTGGTGCTGGGGCTAGGAGGGAAGGAGAGATCTGGGCCACAGTTTGGCCTCTGGGCACCAGGCGGGGTGGAGGTGACATTCACAGCTAAGTGAAGGTGTGCATCTAATTCTCCAGACAGTAAAACTAAAGACAGTCACAAATAAAGTTTAAAATAAACGTTGTTTGAAGTCTTACTGCCTGAGTGCCAGGAATGTGTCAACCAGAAAAATAAAGACAAAAGCACATGCCGGAAATAGCCAAAAGGTGAGCTGCGGTGACGCTTATGAATGAGCCAACAGCAGGCTCCTGTTCTTGCTGTGTGACTCTGAGCTGGTCGCTTTCTCCTGGGGACCCTGTGTCTCTGTATAATGAGGGGCTGGCCTCAGAGGTCCTTCCAGCTCTGACATTCTATGAGCTGACAAACACCACCAGAGCCAACTCAGCCCTCACCCAAAAGATGGGGGTGGGGCCGGGGAATGGAGGAGGCAGAAGGCCAAGAGCGTCACTGAGCTTCCTCTTCTCATTCTCTCCAAGGACAAGGGTGGTGGAACAGGGCTGAACCTGGGCCCTGACCCCCAGCAGGGTCAAGAAGCAGAAGAGCACCAGACTTGAGAGTCCATCAGCCCTAGGCCCCATCCTGGCTTGGTCACTTACTAGCTGTGTGTCCTTGGGCAGATGGCTGAAACTCTCTGAACTTGTCTCTCAAAGCGTCTCCTTACTTATAGAGCCAGAGAATAACTAGAGAGGACTAAATGAGGTCAAAGATCGGAATGTACTCTGTAAATGCAACCACAAAATGCTCTGGAAACCTGATGCGCTATTACCATTTCAGACTTTCTGCATTCTAAAGTTTCCCTGCCCGTGGTCCACCACTTCTCCACTGCCATCTGCTGCTCAGTGGGCAGGAAAGGGCATGCCACACACATGTCACAGGCAATGGCCCGGCCAGGCTACCTGCTCCACTAGCCTGTCACAGGCCACGTTCCGCGGGCTGCCGGCACAGTGGCTGCAGGTCCTGTGAAAAGTGGGCTTTGGCTGGGGCTTTCTGCCTTGGTTTCCTGAGGAAAGAGGCCTTAGACGGGATCAGCCACCTGCCTGATCTTGCTGTCCAGGCATGGCCCTGTCCAAACCACTCTCGGGGGTGCAGCCTGACACCTCTTCTTGGGGTACAGGTGGCATCTTCAGACTCACTCAGAAAACCCTCAGCAGTTCCCTAGAGTCAAACTCTGCTGTCCTTCCACGGCCTCATGCTTTGTGCTTTTGAAACATTTCCCCTGACCGTCTCATACGTGGCCCTCCTCCAGCCAGAGAGCTACCCATCCATGTCCTGCCCCCCATCACCTCAGGGCCTTTGCCTGGCCTGTTCCCCCTGTCTAGAAAGCCCTCCCTGTGCCTAGTGCCTACCTATCCTTCAGGATCCAGATGCTTCTCCTCCATGAAGACTTCCCTGATCCACCCCGACAGCTAAATGGGCCTTCTCTCTACCTGGGCTGCTGGCTTGGTGCTTGGCACCCCTCCCTTATACTGAACTCATCCGTGTCTTTGTCTTCTGCGCTCTGCAGGTTTGTAAGGTCTGTGGGAGCAGAGCAGGGCCCCATCTACCTCTTCATCCCCTACAGCACCTGGCACGGAGCCCTGCATGCTGTTAGTACAATGAATGAGTGAAGAAAGGAAGCCACACTGCCTGAGCATCTACACACAGGGCAACAGGCAGGTACCCATGGTTAAAGGCAGACCCATCAGATGCTACATCTGCTCCCTGGAGGTTCAGGGAAAGCACAGTTAGATCTGTGGGCATAGAGAAAACCCAATCGAATCACCTCCAGATTGAAAACGCAATCACCAGTGAGCAGAAAAGGTGAGAAACGTGGACTCTCTCCAGCATCCCAGGCATGCACTTGGAGAGGGACCTCAAGGCAGGGGTGCCTGTGTGGCTGGCTTACCTGGTGGGATCTTGCAGACAGTGGCCGGGTGCCAGCCATAGCGCTGGTTACAGTTGGGAGACTGGACAAAAATAGCGCTGTCACTGAGGCACTCTGCGAAGACCTCCCCTCCGATGTAGTAGAGCCGCACGCCTCTTCCTACAGAGATTCAGGTTAGACTGGACGGGGTGCCTTTGCTCATACACAATGGCCCTGAGGCTTGCAAAGGATGCAGAGCTGCAGGGCTGCTCCCAGTGACTGACAGCTTCCCCAGGCAAACGGGCCCCAAAGCCCAAGCCTCAAGGAGGAGAAATGGGCAATGCTGGATTCCTAAAGCCAAGGGAGGCAAATGACAAGACATGGGCACACAGGATAGGTCTCAGTGACAGCCTTTGCCACTGAGCAGGTGTGAGCCTCAGTCAAGTTATTCACCCTCTGAGCCTTCGTCTGTCTCTACGATAGGGATGGGGGCTGGGCACGGTGGCTCACACCTGTTAATTCCAGAGCTTTAGGAGGGCAAGGTGGGAGGATCACTTAAGGCCAGGAGTTCAAGGCCAGCCTGGGCAACGTAATGAGACTTCATCTCTACAAAAATATTTTTTAAAAATTAGCTGGGCATAGTGGCATATCCCTGTAGTCCTAGCTGCTTGGGAGGCTGAGGTGGGTGGATTGCTTGAGCCCAGGGGTTCAAGACTGCAGCGAGCTCCCATCATGCCACTGCACTCCAGCCTGAGAGACAGAGTGAGACCCTAACTCAAAAAAAAAAAAAAAAAGAGAAAATGGGAATGATAACGCCTACCCTTGCAGGATTACTGTGCAACACAGAGTAAGTGCCTGTAAGTGTCAGCTTTTCTTGCTGCTACTGCTACTACTACCCCACTACTATCTGGTCTCTTCACACTCCAAGATTCAGAGATTCATTGAGTAAACCTGCAGGGCTCCTTCTGGCGCAGCAGACACCCCGAGGAGCCCTTTATTGCAGGGATGGCTTAATGCTACCCCATATTTTTTTCTACCCTCAATGCATTTTTCTAAAACATTCCAGAGGTTTATATCATTTACTTTTCTTTCATCTCTTAAATCCACTCCAGATGGACAGAAATTATTTTTAAATTGGCTCTGCAACTCGAACAGTTACGTAAACTCTGACAATGAGCTCTTTGCTTGGCCAGGGGATGGTTCCTTCTCCCGCCTGGGAAAGTCTCTGTTCCATTACTGGGGAAGAAGCTCAGAGGTCAGAACGTGGAGCTAGGTGTTACAGGCCCAGCGTCAGGTGGGATGAACACCAGGTGAACGACCCATGCATCACTGGATGTCCCCTGTCCTGCCTCCTATTCCCACTACTGTCCCCTTCCTCCAACCACTCCCCATTTTTCCTGGCTTTAGTTCTGCAGGGTGCTGGTTAGCTCAGAGTCCACAGGAGGGATGCCTTCCTGGCTGTCCACAACTGTATCATGTCAGTAAGAGCAGGAGGCAGAGGTGGGGATGTGAAGACCCAGACCAAAAATGTTTGTTTCATTTCAGTAACAAAAAAATAGGCCGGGCATGGTGGCTTCCACCTGTAATCCCACTACTTTGGGAGGCTGAGGCAGGCAGATCACCTGAGGTCAGGAGTTCGAGACTAGCCTGGCCAACATGATGAATCCCCATCTCTATTAAAAATACACAAAATTAGCCGGGTGTGGTGGTGCGTGCCTGTAATCTCAGCTACTCAGGAGGCTGAGGCAGGAGAATCACTTGGACCTGGGAGGTGGAGGTTGCAGTGAACCGAGATCATGCCATCACACTCCAGCCTGGGGGTCAAGAGTGAGACTTGGTCTCCCCTCACAAAAAACAAACAAAAATCATATATATATATATGTAAGTAAATATATATATACATATATATATATATATTTAATAAAATATAGAAAAAAGCCAGTTGCAGTGGTGTATGCCTATTATCCCAGCTAATCAGGAGGCTGAGATGGGAGGATGGCTTGAGCCCAGGAGTTTGAGACTGGGCCTGGGCAACATAGCAAGACCCTATCTGTAAATCAATCAATCCAACAGTGGGATGCCACCCAGAATAAGTATCTTTTTTGAAGTAAAAGACAAAAAGCAAAATGGGGAGAACGGGTCTGGTAGTGGGGGCTGTCTGTCACTGACAATGAGGTCTCTGAGAGCCATTCCCTACCCTTCCCCACCCCTAGACATCAGGCCCCTCTCCTAGAAAATGACAGCACAGACCTAAGCCTGTGGCCTCCAAACTTTTCTTCTCTTCACTACAGAATCAATCCTCTCTTCAAACGAAGGCTTCTGTGAGAGCCCGAGATATAAAGCAAGCGAATGCAGAGGTGCCCTGGTTCACGTGGGGCCAGGCTTCCCTTTGCTAACCTGCCCAGCTCCTGAATTTGCCCCAGGAACCCTTCGCCAACCCTTGGGGCTCCAGGACGAGGTCTGAGAAAACGTCACTCTGCCATCTCTCCACAGCCCTTCTAAGTTCTCACAGTTGTGTTCTGGATGGTAAAATCCTCTAAGCATGATAATTTCATAAGCAAACCAAGCGATACGTAACACAGCTTCATCTTCCTTAAACTCACAGAGTCATCTTTTACTTATGTTCTGCGGGCTCGAAGGCAGAAGGTTCACAGTAGTGGTGTTTGGATGGTGGACAATTCTTTTCTACCTTTTCTAAATTGTCTAGAATAATGATACATGAAAATAAGAAAAGATCACTCTTCCAACAGCGACTGCCTACTTATCAACCTATCCATCTGCACTTTCAAACTCTTTTTATTAACAGGATTTCAGCCGGGCTCGGTGGCTCACGCCTCTAATTCCAGCACTTTGGGAGGCCAAGGCAGGTGGATCACCTGAGGTCAAGAGTTCGAGACCAGCCTGGCCAACATGGAGAAACCCCGTCTCTACTAAAAATATAAAAATTAGCCAGGCGTGGTGGTTGGGTGCCTGTAATCCCAGCTACTTGAGAGGCTGAGGCAGGAGAATCGCTTGAACCCGGGAGGCAGAGGTTGCAGTGAGCTGAGATTGTGCCATTGCACTCCAGCCTGGATAGAGTGAAACTCCGTCTCAAAAAAAAAAAAAAAAGATTTCATATGTTGCCTTTCTCATAGACATTCCCTTCTCGATCCCTTAAGTATTTTCCTCTGTGGCTTCCAGATTTTCTGAGATTGTATCTTTGAGTGGGAATGATTAAGTGGCCTGAACACTACCTGTCTGGCCCCTAAACAGGGCAACAGGGAATGTGGGGGCCTTGCTGGGGCGGTGAGTCTTCCCCCGTGCCCAGCAGGAGGCAGAGCACAGCTAAGGATGGAGGCAAGGTTCCCTGCAGAGGCTGTGTGTTTGGGCCTGGGGCTGGGGGCGCGATAGAGTGGCAGGGGCAGGGTTGGGGGCGGGGAATGGAGCCACCCCATACCGATATGTCTCCGCGTCAGTTCCACTGCTGCATTCCTGTTGACGTTGGAGAGCAGCCCTAGGCAGAAGCGCTCCGAATTGGAGGGGTCGGTGAAGCCGTCCACAGTCATGGATGGCTGCGAGGCGTGGAACGTCTCCCCGACGCGCTGGTTCAGCTCGTAGTAGGAGATGGAGCACCAGAAGGCCGGCTCGCAGTAGGTAACTGGCTGCAGGTCTGTGGACACAGGGCGGGCTACTGGGTCAGTGGGCGCCCCAAGCCCCATGCTCCCTGCTCCCTCGATGGGGTCCCATGGATGCTCTGGAAAACCATTTTCCCACATTTCAGAGGGATTAATAATCTCCCCACCCGGTGCCTTTTATCGTATAAAACTGGCAGCACCCACCAGAACAAGATGCTCAGGTGTCCGGAGGAGATTCCGTCAGCCTTGCCACGCTGTGTGTGTAAAGGGCCATTGATTTCTTTTTTTTTTTTTTTTTAAGCTCACAGAGGCCCTGCCCCGCCTGCTTGGCCTTGACTGGATGGAAGGAGTCTTCAAGCAGGGGCTGGGCCAAACCTGAAGAGGACCAGGGGCCACCCAGTACCTGGATGAACCTGGGACAGCCACTGCAGTGTGCCCACTGTGGGGCAGTCCACACCTCCCGCACAGTCACCTCTCAGCCTCTCTTGCAAGGTTCTCTTGCAAGTAATTAATCCTGCCCCTAAAAGGGCTTTCAGGTTTTGGCTCTGCACAGCCCTGGGGGCAAACTCCCAGCCTGTGGAGCAGCAGCTTCCAAGCCTGCAGCAGCCGAGTGGGCTCCCAATAGGGCCCCGTGTCAGCGCAGTGGACACACCAGGATCGTCCGCAGACTGAGCCTGGAGCCCTGCCTCTTATCACAGAAACCATTTTCCACACTTATCTACATGCCGGCTGCTGGGGTGGCTGGGACACAAACCCATCTGAAAGAAAATCTGGATTTGTCCCAGTTGTCTGTGTAGTCTCCATATGGGGCTCCTCAAAGCAAAACTGCCATCCTGCGAGGGGCTGGTTCTTTCTCAGAAGAGTAAATGGCAGCTTCTCCTTACACTGGAAATGGATCCCAGCCTTCCATTTCCTGGGGCCTCCTTGCCCTCCTCTTGCCCCAGCCCAGCGGCCCTGGCACTGTGCCCTCCTACTGCACGCCTCTGCAGCATCTCCAGGTCCATACTCTCAGCCCTTGGCCGGGCCCTCGGAATTCCCACTCACACCGATGCCACAGCCTCTGGACCAGGACTGCCCTGCGCCCTGGGCCAACCACTTCCAGCTGCTTCTCTGTGCTGAACTGACTGCTGGGCACGAGCCCTTGGCCTGCCACGCTCTGCTTGATGCCTACCTGAATCCCATCCATCTGCTGAAGCATCAGGGAGTCCCCTGCTCATTCTCACTCTTCCATCTCAAAGCTTCAGCCTGGCTCTGAAGTCCTTCTGGCTCTTAAATATACCTGGAGCCACGCAGTGACTAAGGGTGTGCCTCTATGCGAGCATCCTGACTGTCCAACTCAACCATGAGGTCCCAGGGCCCAGGCTGACATCTCTCCTCCCTCACTTTAACCCTCAGCGCAGGGCTCTGTTGAGGGGGAACAGGAGAGGCTCCCCGTGCCGTCGCCCTGGCCTGAGAACCCTGCTCAGTGGATACCAGGCAACGTCTAGGAGGGGGAACCCACCAGGGGCACCCCTGCTCATTAGACCTTCTGAAAGTGTGTAAAGCCCAAGAGAGAAAAGTCAGAAGCTGTTCTGCCCACAGGAAGGGGTCTGGTTGCCTGCAGGACAAAGTGTCCCTGATCCCCTTATGGGGTCTAGGTACATGATCCCTTCTAAAAGCAAGGTGAATGCTACCACGAACAGAGAAGGGGCAGGCCAGTAACACCCCTGCACTCCACACACGCCCAGGAAGTGTCAGCTGGAGGGTTAGGACACCCTAGGTCAGGTTTTTCAACTTCAGCACTACTGACATTTGGGGCCAGATAATTCTTTGTTGGGTGGGTGGGTGGGAGGGAGCGTGTGTAGATTGTAGGATGTTTACCAGCATTCTGACCCCTGCCCACTAGGTGCTAGCAGTATACATCCATACCACCCTCTCAAATTGTGGCAATAAAAGAAGGCTGTGGATGTTGCCAGATGTCTTCTAGAGGGCAAAACGGTGCTAGATATTTAACTGGATCATGGGACACAAGCTATCAAGCCATCCTCCAGACAGACTGGAGATCAGTCTTGGCTCAGGCACAGACTAGACGTGCAACTGCGAGCAAATCAGCTACACTCTCTGGGCCTCATCCTCTTTACTCTCGGCGCTGTTTCTAGACAGACAGAGATAACTCATGTGAAGTGCGGGGTGCGCATCAAGCACTCAGCACATGGTGTTAACACAATGATAAAAACTGGATTCTATGAACTTGAAAACAGCCTGGTCCTATCTTGATCACCATCAAGATGGAGGCAAAGCATTCTTAACCTTTTCCTCTCTTCCTGGGGTGGAGCAAAGGAAGATAAGGATGAAGGCATCAAAAGTACTTAATGGGGAAGGGAGGAAGGACAGGGCCGGGAGCAGCTGTGGCTTGTGTCCTGGCCCCTGAGGTGAGGCTGAGCCACGTCAGCCACATCTGGCTCTGGCTTTGCTTGATGCTTCAACATTCCAGTGAGATAAGCTATATTCTAAACAATGTGGTCAGTAAAATGTGAGCTATGTTGCTTTGGAAACGTTAAAAAAAAAAAAAAATCCAAGTGCAACCCAAGCATTCAGAGTGGTCAGGCAACGTATCAGTGCTGCTGGCCACCACTGCCCAAGTGCAGGCTCTGCTGATCCTGCTGTGTGATCTTGGGGACGTGACCTCCTTCTGTAACCTCAGTTTTCCAGTCCGTACAACGACTCTGGTGCATTAGAAGACAATAATGCTGACCACCGAGGTCATTCTCCAGCACAGGTCGGCTTGAACGTATAGCTTTGGCTGGCTCTGACTTACTCAGCAGTGTGTAGAACAGAACAGAGTCCGCACCCCGAAATCATAAAGCCCTGCCCAGCATTCTCTGGGTTTACTCCAGGCAGAAGAGAAAGAGCTAGGCTCCCAGGAACAGCAACCCAGCCCACCATTGAAAAAAAGAAAAAGCTGGCAGGCCACCCATTGTATCGCATGGTGCTGGAACCATGCTCTGGGGAGGGGTGGGCTTCAAGGACCCTCAGAATCAAAGATAGGCTTCGGGTCATAGGCCGAGAGGCCCTCCCAAGCAGATCTGAGCCCTTATCCAAACAGCCCTGCAACTCACAGACACACACTGGACAGTGTTGTGGAAAACCCCGGACACTAGGAACCTGACACATCATTAGGAAGACGCTTGTTTGAGGGAGCAGTGAAATCAGGCCAGTGGCAAAGTCTGCAGGCTGCCATTTCAGAGAGTGCTGTTTGGACAAGCTGCCCTGTGTTCAGAAGCGGGACTGAGCCGGAGCAGCACCCCAGCCATGCACTCTCTATTCTCTGCAAACAACTAAAAGCCAGCCGTGCTTTCCCTCCTTTCTAGGTCCCGCCTGCCCACCACACCTCAGCTGCTTCCTCCCAAAACTTGTGCAAGAAGAGTGGCAGACCAGAAAGTATGGTCACCACCTCTGGGTTCTGCCTTCAATGGCACATTTTTCTTTAAAAAACAAACAAACAAAAAACAGACCAGATGCAGTGGCTCATGCCTGTAATCCCAGCACTTTGGGACGCCAAGGCAGGCATATCACTTGAGGTCAGGAGTTCGAGACCAGCCTGGCCAACATGGTGAAACCCCATCTCTACGAAAGATACAAAAATTAGCCGGGTGTGGTAGTGGGCACCTGTAATCCCAACTACTCTGGAGGCTGAGGCAGGAGAATCACTTGAACCTGGGAGACAGCGGTTGCAGTGAGCCGAGATCACGCCACTGCACTCCAGCCTGGAGGACAGAGCAAGACTCTGCCACACACACATACACACACCCCAGAACACTAAATATGCCCTCATTTCTTTCCCAAAGGACTTATCCTTACCTATCAGAGAAACAAAAAGGACTCTGGAAAGAAGAAGGCTATAAATGGGATAACCATGAGGTTATAGTTACTGCAAAAGCATCTAGTTTGGCTCTGAGCTTCCTAGCAGACAAGACAAAAAGGGAAGATGATATGGTCTATGGCTCTGGTTGGTGGATGGGCAATGCTTACTAGTTCCTCAGGGTAAACAAAGCTTGTCCTGGCATTAAATCTTAAAAGAAATCTCTCAGGGGGAGGTAGCAACCCCTCCCCCGACCAATCAATTGATCAAGCAAGCAAGCAAGCAAGCAAGATCTGGTTTCCAGGGTTTACCAACAAATGCAGAAGCAGTTCTAGAGAAGGCTCCTCTAGGAGAAGGACTACGGGGAGGGTAAGGTGACACACCCCAATCAACAGCAGTTTCACCTCTAGGCTGAGCATTCTGCACACTGGGGTGGAAGACAACAGCACGTGCCCACGGCCTTCCCTTCAAACAGCCCCGCTCCCGGCCAGACTTCGAGTCTGTGCTAATCTCTCTTCCCAGTGCAGACGTGTTGGAGACGCAGGAACCTCCAGCTCCAGCCGTTGTGGGTCCCCTGCCCCCACCAGTGTGGTGTCGGCCAGACTTCTCGAGTGCCATAGGGCACTTAATCCATGGCTGGCCCCCTGCCAGCCTAACACATTGGCTGGCCTCAGTTTTCAGTCCTGTTCCAAGCTGGCACAGACGTTCCATTTTGTTTAAGAAAAAGAAAACAGAATAAAACCCAGAAGGCAACGCTTGGATTAAGGGATGCCTATTAAAAACACATGCAAGAGATTCAAATCCGGTAAAGGAAAAGGTGGGGAGGCAAGAGGGGGAAATTAACTTTCTCCTCTAAATCGAAAGCAAGGAACGGACAAAGGCCAGGAGCACCGCCGCTGCAAGATGAAAGGTCAAAACAGAAATGGACTGGTTTCCTCCGGGCCCACCTCACCTGCGGAAGGCAGTTCTTCCTCACTCTAGGAGATTTCACACTCCGGTTCCCATGTTCCCCATCCGCCACTTCTCAGTCCTGCCTGGGTCCTCTGCCTGGACTGCCCATCCCCCTCCTCTGCAGGGACGCGATCTTTAAGGCCCAGCTCATGTGGCTGTGAAATACTCTCTCACTGCCTCAATGCAGAATTAGCCTTGTGTCCCAGAAACTGTGTACCTGAGTCTCCTGTGCTAGAGGGTGAGGTCTCTGTGAGCCCACGCCAGCTGTGTCCCAGCACCCAGGGCACTAATTCCAATCTATGTATCTAAGGACTAAAACACCAAACCAGGCTGCACAGAGACCCCCATGCCCTTTTAGCTTATGAACCAGGAAGTTACTGCAACCAGGAACAGTGGCAAAGTCTAAAAACCGGGCCCACGGGAGTGTGAAGACGGAGCCTGCAGCTGACTTCCTGTCATTATGTCGCCTGCCTGTGATTTCACAAGTGTGGGGAAGACTGGAGCCAGAGGTTGCCTTGTAGAAGAGCCTTGGGCAGCAGCATGAAGATACCTGGAACTGGGTTGGGCCTGGGCCCCGGCCGCTGTCCACGCTCAGGGCCAGTGGTCTTCGGGCTGCCCTGCCCCCACACAGGGGCTCACACATGAGCACAGGGGCTCATGAAGCAGAGGGGAAGCTGGGCCTGTCAGCGCGGAATCTCACCCAGAATCCTAACCCTGACTCACTGGGCGACTCACCCCCAATTCACACCGTCCCAGCAGAGGTGCAACTAGGCCAGCGCAAAGTGGCACCCATTCTCTGCTGGCCAGCCTCGGGGAGGGTCCTTCCTTTGGTAGAAATAACCTAAGAATCCTCAACTCTCGGGCAAGCTGCCTGAGGAAGGGGCAGTAGGGAGGGAGAACTATGTCAACAGGAGACGCTGCCTTGGATCCAAGCTCAAGAAACATCCCATCATCCTACTCTACACAATCTAGAAGGCAATTCACAGCACATGACCACCTTTCAGTCTGAAGCACTGCATCCGGCATCAGCCACCTCCAAGCTGCCCTGTCCCTCTCACTCCAAGCTGCCCCATCCCCGCTTCTCTCTCCTGGCACTGGCACTCTGGGAAGCCATCGCCTCCTTTAACTGCAGCTCAACTGCTCCCCCAGGGCTCTCCCTGGTACATTATTTTCCTCAGTCACGGCTCCGCCCTAATTGTCTCACTTTAAGACAGGGAACAACTTACTCACCGGGCACAAGCCAGCTCACTACCTTTTTCCTCTCTCCACCTGCCTCCTCCTTCCCCTCCACTTACCCCAATCCTTCCGCCTTAAATGCCTAGGAAATTCCCGGTGACTCACCCAGCACGCTGCGTAATAACAGGAACATCACCTGCTCGTATCCCCTGCCCTGCAAACAACGGTCCCAGGGTCTCCGAGAGCCTGCCTGGGGCAGGATGCTGAGCCCGGTCTCAACCAGGAGTCCCTGCCCCGTAATTACCAGAAGTGGCTTTGCTGGGGCAAGAGGCTCAACCTTCCCCAGATCTGAGCCCTGGAGCTAACGCCTGGAGTGCAGAGGAAATGAAAGGAGAAACCAGATGTCCTCTGCTTTCTTTCTTTTTGCACAGTAATTTCATAATAATCTCTTTAAAAGAAATAATCAGATGTCCTCAGATGTCCCCATTTTCTCCTAGGAAGAGCTCCCTGTGTGCTTGCCTCCATCCTAGGATTTGGGACTCACTGACTCTGAGTCAGTGCAAAGGCTGCGCTGCTGGGTGCCTCCGCTCCCCACCTGTTACTTGCCCTTCAGTGTACTGCTGACTACTGCAGCCCCTCCCCTCCCACACACTGCTCCCTAAAGGCTCCCCCTTGAACCCCTGATGCCAAATCCAAGGCCGCTTCTTAAATCTCATTTTGCATCTCTGCAGGGCCTGCTTGTGGCCACCGTCCTTCAGGGCTTCCCTCCCCTCTGAGCTGCGGTGACCCCATCATCCCCCTGACCTCAGCCTTCCCCAAGGAACCCCCCGACCTGAGTGCGTCTCTGGCTGTCTTTCCATATTGAGCTGGGTCGCCCTCTCCACTAAATCCATCCACTGTCATGACTTCAGCCAAACTTTATTGGTGTTTGCAGAGTGAGATCTACGGATGGGCAGTGGGGTGTTAAGAGAGAAGTGCAGGAATAGCGATCAGTGCATGGGAGGAACACTGGGTCAGACAGGCCTCCTTCTGCAGGCTCCTCAGAGCGTGGCCATGTGAGTCCCTCCTGAGTGGGGGCTGCAGGAGGGGCCACAATACAGGCTTTCCACACTCATTTAACCACCAAATCCCTTCTCTCAGGCCCCGCTATGGGAAAGGCTGCCACATATGTTAATGGTTTCCAAATCTGCACCTCCAGCGCCAGCTGCTTTCCTAAGCACAGGCAACCCACCACCATCTTCTACCCCAAACCCATTCCACTTCCTGGGTGTCCAGCCTCGATGGAGGCATTACCATCATCCCCACTTAACGCTGGTCAACAAACCCTGCTCATTCAGGCCCATGACTCCCTCTCAAATGCATTCTCCCGGCTCTGGACCATTTCTCAAAAGCATCCATCTCAGCCTCCTCGAGAGGAAGAGCTGTCTAAGTGGGTTTTTGTTTTTGTTTTGTTTTGCCTCCAGTAATTTCCCCTAGAATTTAGCTTCCACACAGTGGCCAGATTAATCTTTATGAAGCTGTCATCAGAAAACCTCCCCATTCAAAACCCATGAACAGCTGTATTCTACAGGTAAGACGGCGCTAAGCAGACACTCGGGTCTTTTCTCAGTGCCCCACCTGCCATTTCAGCCTCGTCTTCCCACCTTGTCCTTCTTGAGACAACCACCAACCACCATGCCAGCTGTCCTCAGATCACATCCTGCCCTTGGACCTGCAATGGCCTTCCCTCCTTCTCTGCCTCACAGGGTCCCACCTGTCCTTCAAGCACCCGCTCACACATGGCACAACCTCTCCCATGTCTCCCCACTCCATCCACACTTCCCTACTTTCCTCCTTGGCATGCACTATTCCTCCTTCTTCTGGGCTTGCTCCATTGTGCCTGGGCACCTGGCACAATGCATTACAGGTGGACGTGGACACCTCCAGCTGCCCCTCCCCCGCCCCCAGGCTGCAAATGCCTGTGCTCTCCCAGCTCTGGCCCCCAGCATCAGTACATACTGGGAACTCAGCCAATGTTGACTGAGTGCATGAATACAGAGGAGACGCCTGGCCGGCCTGGAATTCCATCGCTCCCTCCCTTGAACCCTCAGATTTCTTTATCTGCACCTACTTCTTGTTTTAGAATAATTTTTGGTCTTGCCTTATTGATCCCAACAAGGCCATAGCCCGTTGATGGCTGGGTCTGTGGTCCCTCTTCCAATCCCCCACCTGAACGGCATGCAGACCACAAGTATCTGGGAATGAAGGAGTGAGGAAGAGGCAGGTAAGCAGGCAGGGCTTCCCCTCCTGGGGCCACAGCCTAGCATTAGTCTCCAATGTAAAAGTCAGCAAATGCCTTGCCTGAGCCTTGTTCCTCTAAGTGAGGAGGGTGGGGACAGCTGGTCCAAATGGCCCAGCAAGGCAGTGTCATGCCGCAATGGGAGTGTAGGCTCTGGAGTGAGAGGGCCTGAGTTCAAAGCCAGCTTCTCCATTCACTAGCTGTGAATCTGGGACACGTCAGTTCACCAATGTGTTCCCCGGTTTCCTAATCTGTAAAATGAAAAATCACAACAGTTCTGCCTTATAAAGTTACAAGGATTGGGTTAACACGCAGGAAGCACTCTGAATAACAGTAAACAGCGAACTCAAGAAATGTTTCCCATCGTCATCACCATCTCACCCCCTTCCAGCGATCACACTGGGAGTTCAGGCGACCTTCTGAGTAGGGATGAAGTCAATGGTTTGAATGAGTGAAGGGGAGCACAGGGGCTCATGAAGCAGAGGGGAAGCCAGGCCTGTCAGCGCAGTGTCTCATCCAGAATCCTAACCCTGACTCGCTGGGCGACTCGCCCCCGAGTCACACTGTCCCAGCAGAGATGCAACTAGGCCAGTGCAAACTGGCACCCATTCTCTGCTGGCCAGGCTCGGGGAGGGTCCTCCCTTTGGAAGAAATAACCTAAGAATCCTCAATCCTCAGGCAAGCTGCCTGAGGAAGGGGCAGTAGGGAGGGAGAACTATATCAATGGGGTATGCTGCCTTGGGTCCAAGCTCAAGAAACATCCCATCATCCTCATCCTAGTCTACACAATCTAGAGGGCAGTTCACAGCAAATGACCACCTTTCAGTCTGGAGCACTGCGTCCAGCATCAGCCACCTCCAAGCTGCCCTGGGACTGCTATGGTTTCAAAAGCAAGTGTCTGCTTGGAAGGCTGATGACTAAAAGTGCTACCTTGGCCCCAGTAGGGTTTTAAAATGGCACAGAAAATAAATCTAAAGCAGCCAATCTCAAAAGCTGAAAGCTTGGAGTCAAGTTCATCATCATGGCCTTTAATTTCTCAAAAGTTAACTTCGCTTCTAGCCTTCAGTTTGTTTTTAATAACTCAGTCCTTTCATATCAGGAATCTGACCTTCCCTCTGCAAAGCCCGGCACTCACGGTGATATTATTTTACAAAAATGTTAAAACAGATCCCCCCAAAGTCACATCCCACACTGCCCAGGTCAGCCTGTTCTAAAGGGTTTCAGGCATCTGCTAATACTCCAAATGATGAGTTTCTTCATCTGACGCTGTCAGTCAAGGTCTGGAAGCAAATGGGCACAAAAACCAGGCCAATCCACTTTGATTCGCCAAGAAATATTAACTGTTTCTTTTCCTGAGCCACAAATTAAGCCTCAGCAATAAAGCCCCAGACAAAATCCAACCTACATTTTCTAAAACTACCAGACCAGAATATAAAAAACTCCCATCAATAAAAACGAAACGGATATTTCATTTGTTTTGAGCCCTTTGGCAGGTTCCATGCCAAAGTCTATCCCAAGCTGGAGAACTGAAGGACCCTACTGGGTTAGAAAAGTGAGTCTTGGAAAAACTGATCCAGAAGTCTAACCACGGAGGGATGTAGCAGAAACAATGGACCCTGCACTCCAAAACATCACGCGATAACAACAATAAACAAGACACGTAAATACAGAAACGTGTTTACAAAATAACGTAAGGAGAAGAGAGAATGAAAAAACCAGATATGCACTGTGATCTCAGTGGCAAGGCACAGATATGTATGTATGTGCCTGATGCACGAACATCAGGACTGTGATCACACACAGTTATGTTAGGGTGCTGGGATTATGGGCACTTTGACTTTATTTTCAAATTCCTTATATGTTGCTGTTTTAAGAAAAATTACATAATTGTAAGATGAAACACTCCAGTAAGTGTATCTGAAACAAGTCTTTAAATGTCAGGGGGCTGGAGTCTGCACGGCTGTCCATGGCTTTGCACCAAACCGCACACGTATGCTTAGCTGACCACATACCCTCGTTCTCCTGGGCATAAGGTTTAGGGAATTTTCATTCACTCACGTCTACCGGCCCCGCCAGGGGAAATACAAACCCGGCATATGGTTGCCTTTCCTGCCACCACTGTTCTCAAGTTTCTCCGTTCTGTGGTGACCTCAGCATCACCGTAACCAGAAACCTGACGGGCTGAGCTGGGTTGATGGTAGGCGTCGGGGGAGAGCCTTACCTTCAGGGCCCCCTCCCCACACTGGCGACTCGCCAGGGCTGCAGCTAGAGGGGGTTCCAGTTGTGTGCACCAGGAGATACTCACCCAAGTTATTATGTGCTGGGGACATCGGATTCGGGGATAGGTTTGGAGAACCTGCGAGGTGAGACACAGTTGTGAGACTTCACAAAAGATTCTTGGCCTGGAGAGCCCAATTCCTAAACACTTACATATCAAGGTGGGGTGGCTCAACACAGCACAAAGAAAACCCTGGACTGAGCCTCCAAGTCCCAGGAGAAGGCCTACCCCATACCCTTGCCTCTACTGTCCCTCCCTGGGCCCCAATTTCTTGTCTGGAATGAATGAATGGAGTGGATGATCTCAGAGGTCTCTTATGGTTATGATCTCAGAGGTCTCGGATGGTTTTATGATGCTAACCAAGACTCCCAGCTCAGGGCTGCTAAGTTCTCAACTAGAATAGGTGACACCTTTTTTCTTTAGCTTACACCACCTGCCCTATTAACTATGCCCTCAGGAAAATGAGAGGACCAGGGAAGCCCTTCTCCCAAGCTGCAAAGACCCAGGAAGCAGGAGGCCAGCCCTCCCACACAGGCGGGGCTTGAGGCCTCCCCAGCATCACCAGCCACGACCTTGGTCAGAGGCTGCAGCAGCTCAGGTGCTAGAAAGATCAATTCCAGGAAACTCACAAACCTGTCTCAGAAACCCTGCAACTCAGCAACCAGACAAACACTTTTTTTTTTTTTTCCTGAGACAGAGTCTTGCTCTGTCACCCAGGCTGGAGTGCAGTGGCCGGATCTCAGCTCACGGCAAGCTCCGCCTCCTGGGTTCACGCCATTCTCCTGCCTCAGCCTCCCGAGTAGCTGGGACTACAGGCGCCCGCCACCCCGCCCGGCTAGTTTTTTGTATTTTTTAGTAGAGGCGGGGTTTCACCATGTTAGCCAGGATGGTCTCGATCTCCTGACCTCGTGATCCGCCCGTCTCGGCCTCCCAAAGTGCTGGGATTACAGGCTTGAGCCACCGCGCCCGGCCCAGACAAACACTTTATGCAAAAGATGATGGTGCATGTGGGAAAAAGTCTAAATCTACCCAATTCTTACTCTATTATGTTCTCTACACCTCTCACCTCCAGAGAAAAGAACTCACATGGTATCAGCCTTCAAAAATAAACAGTGGACACCTTTCCAGAGCAGCATCCTGCTGGTCACCCCTCCTCTGTTCCTCTATCAAGCAGGCTGCAGAGACCAGGCGCAATGGCTCACATCTATAATCACATCTATAAAGCACTTTAAGAGGCTAAGACTGGGGGATCACTTGAGCCCAGGAGTTTGAGACCAGCCTGGGTGATATAGGGAGACCCCATCTCTACAGGGAAAAAAAAAAAAATAGCCACGAGTGGTGAAGGCTGAGGCTGGACAACTACTTGAGCCTAGGAGATAGACGCTGTAGTGAGCCATGTTTGCACCACTACACACCAGCCTGGGCAACAGAGTGAGACTCTGTTTCAAAAAATAAAAATAAAAAAGGAGGCTATTTATTTATTAACCACCCTATGGGGTCTAATGAAATCTATCAGTCCTGAGACTGGGTCGCATGAAGTCCTGAGACTGGGTCGCATCTGGCCTCAAGCGAATGCTGCCTTGCGCTGTTCATGCGATCTCTTCTTTTGCCCCAACTCAGCTGTAACCTCCTTGAGGGCAAGAGAAGAACCACGGATTTCTCCTTCCCTGTAACTCCTAATACAAAGGGGGATGTGGAATGTTCACTGAGAGAACTGAGTTACATAATCAGTCACAGGGTCTAGACAACCCCACAAATCAGCTATGTGAGTTTGGCTAAGCCGTTTTAACTTCTATGAGCCTTAATTTTTTCCTCAGGTATAAAATGAGGATACTATCATCTACTGTGTGACATGTAAAAATTAAGTGAGACTGTGCATATAAAAAGGCTTACACCATGACTGCTACGTGGTAGGCACTCGATAAATGCTTGTCCCCTGTTTTGTGGTGACCTGAACCACGAACACCTAGGAAGTCCAAGGGGCCTTCTCGCAAGTCTAAAAGGGCGTGGAGGTAGGTGAGGCGACATGGGGGACAACAAGGTGACCCTCTGGCCCTGAGATGCTACCACATCCCGGGGGGCAGGGAAGCCAACCCCGTGAGCAACTGGACTATCCAAGCAGGCAACTCTGAAGAACGGAGACTAAAACAGGAGAGCCCCCGCCCACCACCCACACACTGGCTGGGGTCCGCAAGTCTGGTCTGTCTCTACTTCAGATAAATCACTCATGTTCACAACAGGGCCCTGAAGGCACCCTTAATGAGAAGAAAGGAAGAAGGGAGAGGGGACAGAGAAAAGGGAGGCACAAAGGAGGAAGAGGAGGGAGAAGAAACGAGAGCTGACAGGATGAAATCTGGGCTGCTCTTTCCAATCTCCGGCCCCTCTGGTCCATGTTTGTTTGTAACAATAATCACTGCGCAAATACGGAGAGCAGCAGAGGGGGAAGAGGGAGCGTAGAGTGGGGAGACACACAGCAGCTGGAGACATGTTGCTCCGCTGGCCTGCTTCCCGTGCCTGCACTGAAGAGCTGCAAGCTTGCAGCGGTCTCTTGGCATCGGATACAGGAAGGTCTTCGATGCATTCCAGCTGGTTCACGCTGCTAGCCACTCCGCCGGGCGGGTGTGTTCCACCGGGTGTGCTCAACCCAAAAGTGCCACGATGTCCAGGCTGGATTTCAGCAACTACAACGGACATGCGAGTCTCTTTCGTTCTCTCAGGAATTGCACAACCTCAGCTGGATGCGGTGTAATCCCACACTTTGGGAGGCTGAGGTGGGCGGATCACCTGAGGTCAGGAGTTTGAGACCAGCCTGGCCAACATGGTGAAACCCTGTCTCTACTAAAAATACAAAACTGAGCTGGGTGTGGTGCTGCATTGCCTGTAATCCCAGCTACCCAGAAGGCTGAGGCGCGATAATAGCTTGAACCCAGGAGGCAGAGGTTGCAGTGAGCTGAGATCGCGCCATTGCACTCCAGCCTGGGCAACAGAGGGAGACTCCGTCTGGGGCGGGTGGGGGAAGGAACCGCACAATCTCTTCTGGGCTGTGTGCGAGGGCAGGTGGCTCCGCTGTGTCTAGCGGCTCTGTGTGTACGAGGCATGCCCACCACCATCGGAATGGAACATCTGCGTGGCTCCCTCTCCCCTTTTCCCCCTCTCCCAACCAAACACAACTCAGTACACATTCTATGTGGCAGCTGGGGTTCAATTCAAGAAGCTGCTGGTCTGGAGCCAATTTGGTCCTATAACAAATGATATGGGAAACATCTGGAGATGTAGCAGGCGAGAACTAAAGCCTGCCCCTCACGGCAGGAGCACACACATCACATGTGGTTGTCACACAAAAATACTGGCTTCAGGGGTCTCCACTGGTCATCAGAAGAGGCATTAGTTCCATTCAGTCTTTTCTTGCCTCCCACCTGACTTCTTGAGGTGATCGAGGCCACTCTCCACCCTGCTGCCGGTGACATCTCACTAAGGCCCAGGCCCTGCTTACAGCCTGCAGTGGTTCCCATCAGCCCTGACTCAATGCCAAGTGGTCTTGCCAGCTTGAAGGTCCATCACACCCGGAGCCCTGTGTGGTGGGCCCTCCCATCCTTCTCCCCACTGGAGAGAGTATATCCTCCAGTCACGCTGAGCTCCCTGGGCTGGACACTCTCCGGACTCCAGACACACCAAGCTCTTACTGTCCCCAGAATGCACCAGGCTCAGAATGCACCCAGAATTGCCCAACTCCCATGACTCTGCCTGGCACACCCCTTGCCCACTCTGACAGCTTGGCTAACACCTACACATCACCAAGACTCAACGTGGGGAAAAACCTGGACTGCAAGGTGCTGTTCCTCCCCAGACCAGATGAAGTGGCCCTGCTGTGTGCCTGGTGCCATGTGGCATCTTCCATCAGGGCATACACGAGATGGCCCAGTGACTGCTGGCTGTCCTGTCAATCTCCCCCATCATCCGTGGGCAGCTCGGACCCTCTTCTATGCCCTGCCCTTTGCACATCATGGTTGCTCCACAAATACTGGAGAGAGATAGGAGAGAGGGAGGAAGGGGGCGAACAGGAAGGGATGGAAGGGCTGAACCCACCAGCTGCTAATCAGTTAAGAATAAGAGCATATGCCTGCATGACTGACCTGCGTCCATGCTGTGGTTCATCTGGTGGTCACTGGTTTCTCCATCTTCACTCAGGTAGCCAGGGGGTGGGGTCTCTGGGAATGAGAAGGAAGGAGGTCCGTTAAAAGGCCTTCACAGCTGGGCTCTGAGACACCTTTTGCAAACATATCACACATGCACACCATGATGCTAGTGTCCCTGGCTGCAGGAGCTCCAGGTCTCGGAGTAGAGGTTCCAGCTCTTTGTTCTGTTGTCCTCGCCCCTGTCCACCTCTGACTCCCACTTGGATCATAACTGCCTTTGCTCACGCACAACCGGACCAACTCCCACGTCTGAAGTGTATACTCCTAGAGCCTCCACCAGGCTAACTTCTCCTGGTCTTTCAAGGTGAGGGTTAAGCCCCACCCCCTCCAGGGAGGCGTCGGACTTGCCTCTGCCTCACCCCTCTTTGTCCTCTGAAGACCTGCAGGCTCAGACCCACCCTCTACTATCTTCTCCCGTGCAGACCGGGGATTTGTCTCTAGGGGATGTGTCCTCACTCAGCAGTTAGGTTACAAATTCAATGGTCGCAAACACAGTGCGATCTACTTCTCTGAAACCTCCCCCAGACCCTGACTGAAGCCCTCCAAGGTTTGCTATTTGAACAGAGTAGTTGACTTACCCCTGGGACGCCAGGGCTACCCGCAAAGGATCTGAGAAGGTTGGACAGTGGGTCTCTCCTTAACACTCTGACCCAAGCACACAGGTCTGTAGCCAACCTCAGCTCAGTAAACTAACCCAGGATGAACGTCACGTCCAAATTAGCATGCTCTAAGAGGAACGCAGCAGGATTACTGCCCCAGCAAGCAAAAGTGACTAGCCCAAGTGCTGCCAAGCACAGCTTTCCTGGAGTCGGAAAGTGCTGGTGATTCACACATTATTTGCATGTAAATGAGGGGCTTCTAAAAACATTTGCAGTCTTTGACAGCAAAGCCCATTTCTCCCTGCAGAGTGAAAACTCAAAGTTACTTCAATTCCCACCCAGGTTGGGGCCCCTCACCGAGGCCCGATGCCCAGGCGAATTTACAGAACCAGCTCTCCGCACTTGCTGCCTGGCCCTCAGCTCACTCCCCACCTCTGCAGACCCCCGGTCCACTGGGGACTGAACGCCAGTCCCGGCCTCATGGGCGGTGAGAGAAACAGTGTTGCTATTTCCGCTTCCAAAATAAATGACTGCACCAAGGCCGGGCGGAAGGGTCACGCTGCTCCTCTATGCCAAAAAAAGCATCACTAGTAAGGGGGGAGCTGAGGTCATGGGTCCTCTCCCAACAGGGATGTGGTTCTGAGTCAGGCGCCCTCAGGCCAGAGCTGTGCAGAGAGAGGGGATGAATGGGGGACAGCCAGGGGGCAGAGATTCGGGCCACAGGACTGATGTCTGACCGCTGCCCCTGCCTCCCAGGCCAGCCTGTGCCGCCCACGTGCCTACCTGGAATATTGCTCTGGGGCTCGATGCCCGCGGGGAAGTTAGTGTTTTCGGGGATGGAATGGCTGTAGTCGTCCAGTGGGGGGAACTCGGCCGGGATCTCTGTGTGGCGTGGCACCAACACAGGAGGTAGAACTGTCCGGGGGAGACAGAGCAGAGGTGGCTCAGTGTCGATGCCAGACCAGCACCAAAGTCCCCGCACCCCCAAGTGCACCACAGACCCTGGGGGGGGTGGGGGGGTCGGGGGAGAGGTGACGACCCCAGCACCTGCTGTCCCCACAGGCGGGCCAGGCAGCATACCTGGTGTCTCTACTCTCTGGTAGTGGTAGGGATTCACGCAGACCTCGTCCTTCTTCATATTGAAGGCGAACTCACACAGCTCCATGGCCCGCAGCTCGTGGTGGCTGTGCAGGTCCGGCCATCGCCACAGGCGGCAGTAGATGACATGAGGGAGCCCCTTCCGATGGGACACCTGCAACCGGCCATCCAGGGACCTGCCGGGACGGGGAGGAGCGGAAAGAGAGGGAAATGTGGATTGTCCATGCTTTCTGCAGAGTCCGGCCTCCTACTTCCAGACACTTGGAAAGCTCTCCCTCCCCTCATTTCTCCCAGACCCAGAGGTCCAGGAGATCAGAGCACTGCTACCTGTGAGTGCTGGGAGGGATCTCAGGAGAAGACAACAAAGGCCCCCTGTGAGGACCCCCCGCCGGCAGAGCAGGCCTCGTCCACCCGTCCCCGGTGGGTTCCCCAACTTTGTACTGCTGTTCAGGGAGCTGTGTTCCACGGGAAGGGCCCGCACTTCAACTGTGCTTGGAAAAGGTCCAGGAGCCACTCATCGGCTTCCTACACAGCCCAGAGGTGTGGAGAGGGGACAGGGCTGGGGAGGACAATGAGAGTTCTTTAGGCACAGATATGGGGACTACAGTGATCCAAAGAAGAGTGACACAGTACACAGGCTGCCTCCCCTCATTCACCCAGGTCTTCCCTTGCACGTTAGAAAGTCAGGGAGAGAAAAGAAAACTTGCCTTTCCTCCTTTCTCTCTGTCTCTCTTTTTTTTTTCTTTTGAGACGGAGTCTTGCTCTGTCGCCCAGGCTGGAGGGCAGGGGCGCAATCTTGGCTCACTGCAAGCTCCGCCTCCCAGGTTCACGCCATTCTCTTGCCTCAGCCTCCCGAGTAGCTCCCGCCACTATGCCCAGCTAATTTTGTTTTTGTATTTTTAGCAGAGACAGGGTTTCACCATGTTAGCCAGTATCTAGTAGGTGTACAAATAGTTTTTCAATGAAAGAACAGACCCACCCTAGCCCTGCAGTTCAAAACCTCGTGATCTGCCCGCCTCGGCCTCCCAAAGTGCTGGGACTTCAGGCGTGAACCACCATGCCCTGCCCCTCCTTTCTCTCTTTCTTAGTTATTTGTGGTGAGCAGGGAGGGAAAGAGGGAAATTAAAGAGATTTTTTTTTTTTTAACTTTTGATACAGAGTCTTGCTCTGTCACTCAGGCTGGAGTGCAGTGGCGTGATCTCGGCTCACTGCAACCTCCACCTCCCGGGCTCAAGTGATCCTCCCAGCTCAGCCTCCCAAGTAGCTGGGACTGCAGGCACACACTACTGTGCCCACCTACAATGGGCCAGTGCCATGACCCTGAGTGAACCATGTATTCTATGCCAAGCAGCTATGACCTGGTGCCCTTACCTCTCAAGCCAGGCCAAAGTGTGGTGGTCCCTGACCAGTAGCAGAGGTTCAGGGAAGTTTGTTAAAAATGTACACTCCTAGCACCTACCCCAACCTACTAAATCAGAATCTTTCCCTTTGTGAAATCCCCAGGTGATGTGCATGACGAGAGTCTGGGTGGCCTACAGGAAAGGACGACTGGAGAGCTCAGGGATGGCAAAAGCATCGTCAGCTATGGGCAAGGCTGGGAGGCAGAAGGTTTCCGGAGGGACATAAAACTTCAGATAGTGTCTGACATTAGGTGAGGAGGTGCCACTAAAATGGAGTCCCTTATTTAGCACATATTTAATGAGCACCTATTATGTGTGGCAATAAGGATACAGTGGTAAGGAAAGAGACTTCACTGTGAGAAAAGGTTGGCAAAGTGGTCCCTGTCTGCATGGACCTTCCACTCCCCTGGGCAAGACTGACAGTAATCAAATACTCACCGAAACCACTTTGGGAGGCCAAGGCGGGTGGATCGCTTGAGATCAGGAGTTCAAAACCAGCCTGACCAACAAGGTGAAACCCTGTCTCTGCTAAAAGTACAAAAATCAGCCAGGCGTGGTGGTCCGTGCCTGTAATCCCAGCTACTCAGGAGGCTGAGGCAGGAGAATCACTTGAACGCGGGAGGGGGAGGTTGTAGTGAGCCAAGATCGTGCCACTGCACTCCAGCTTGGGCAACAGAGCAAGACTCCGTTTCAAATAATCATCACCATCATCACAGAAACCTACAATTACATGCAATGAAAGTGTCCTGAAGGAAAATAACAGGGAACCCCAAGAGTGTATGACCATGGCACCCACTTTGCTGAAGGGTTGGACAGGGCATCTCAGAGGAGGTGATGGTTGACCTGAAGGCTTAAAGAGTAAGTAAGAACTAACCAGGCAAAGGGGTGCAGGAGAAGGGCAGTACAAAGAGAGGGAAGGGCACACGCAAAGGCCCTGTGGAAAGTGGAAAACATAGTGAGGCCGGAAGAACAGAATGAAGGCCAGAGGGACTGGAGAGATCGTGAGAGAGAGCTGGCTAGAGACGAGGCTGGGGAGGCAGGCAGGGCTACTCTGCAGGGCCCTGAAGGCCATGATAAAGGGTTCTTCTGTGTTCTAAAAGCAGTATGTAGCCTCTGAGATGTGCAAATGGGCTGTGCATATGTGTGAAAGAGACAGGCCCTGTGGAACTCTGGCTACATGTGACCAACAGACTGTGGGTAGCAGGGATAGATGCGGGGAGCCGATGAGATGGATGCTCATGAGTCACAGGTACCCCATTAAGAGGCAGGGCTGTTCTTTCTTCAAGGAGGCCCACCCTAGGACCCTGCCAGTCAGTGCCATAATTTTTCTAATAGCTGGGCAGGGCTGGCAGTGAGACATTTGCAAGCTTTCCCTCTGTGCCTTCTTATGACCGAGGGCACCCATTTGCCTGAATACACAGAATTCATGGGCACTCTGTGAAGGAGGGGCTGGCCAGATGCCACCAACAGCACCAACCAAAGAGAGAAACAGAGGGATCCAATCGCACTCTCCAAGCCACTGGCCTGGGAAGGGGAAAGGACACACAAAGGTCATAGCTGGGCTTGGTCACAGGAACTGACCCGGAGCTGCTGACTAAGGGCATCTCGAAGGATGTAATTACCTTCCTCCCGTGGGGCCCCAGAACAAGGAAGCCCTACAGCTGAAAAACAGTAATTACCAGGCAGATCGAGAGGACAGCCTGGGACTCGTCCCTGAAGTATAAAAGGAGGACTGGCGGATGTGGAGTCATAAGACCTGGGGTCAAGGAGGGTTCTACTCTCCTAGCTGGGAGACACTGGGCAGCTCATGAGCTTCCTAGGACACTCAGCTGTCTCGTCTATAAAATGGGGTATTCTCCTGCCCCCCGACCTCGTGAAGCTTGGTTTCCATTTGAAAGTGCTTCATACACCCACAAATTAGCCTTATTATTCTACATCACAGGAGATACTCCCCAAACCCAGCCCTGGACGAGCACGGTGAGCTGGGGGTTGAACAGGAGTAAAAGGGAGAGTGGGAAGTCATTATTCAGCTGTTCTCCTTCTCCTGCAAAGCCACTGAGTGCCCACAGATTAGGGAAGTGGCCACACTTGCTCTTCAGTGTTTGATGAAAGTCCCAAAAAAGGGCCAGCTGGACACCATAGCCTCCTCTGCAAGAGAAGGCCTTGGAGAAAAGCTCAGGCTGGCAGCGGGAGAGAATGAGGCTGTGGAGGTAAGCTCCATCTGGGTGACAGAAGTGGGTGGCCCTCCTGCCTTAAAAGTAATATTAATCATACATGAATTACTTTGATATTAATTATATTTCTAAAAGCAAGGGAGCTACAGTAATCAAGGCAGTATGATAATGGCACAAGGACTGACAAACAGATCAATGGACCCTAAGAGAGTCCAGATATAGTTACATATGTATGGACAACTGGCTTCAACAAAGGTCCAAAGACAATCTAGTGGAACCAGGACAGTCTTTTCAACAAATGGTGATGTAACAACTGGATATGTAAAAAAGATAATCTTCAAACTACACATTGCACCCTATATAAAAACAAACTGAAGTGAAACTTAAAACTCTAAAACTTCTAGAAGAAAACAGGAGAAAATCTTTGTGACTTTTTGGGATAGACAATGATTTCTCAGATACTACACAAAAAAGCACTTCATTAAAAAAAAAAAAAAAAAAAAATCAGACCGCAGCAAAATTTAAGTTTCTGGTCTTTGAAAGACACTGTTAAAGGAATAAAAGGGCAAGCCCTAACTGGGAGAAAATATTTGCAAAGCGTATATCTGATAATAGACCTTTTTCTAGAACTCTGAAAACTCAATATTAACAATTCAATCTTTTAAAAAAGAGATATGATTTGAACAGACACTACCCAGAAAGATATGAAGGCAACAAGCATATGAAAAGATGCTTGAGAACGTTGGTCATTAGAGAAGCACAAATTAAAACTATGAGATAGGACTACATACTTATTGGAATGGCTAAAATTAAAAAGCCTGATCATGCCACGTGTTGGCAAGGATGTGGAGCAACTGGAACTCCCTTCCACCGCTGGTGCAAATGTAAAATGGTACAACTACTTTGGAAAACAGCTTGGAAGTTCCTTTCTAAAATATTTTATTTTGGGGGATATGCAGTAGCTATACTTATTTATAGGGTACTTGCGATATTTTGATACCAGCATACAATGTGTAATGATCAAATCTGGGTAATTGGGATATTCATCCCTCAAACATTTGGAAGTTTCTTAAAAAGCTAAAAAACCATAAGCCTACCATATGATCCACCATTCCACTTCAAAGTATTTACCCAAGAGAAATAAAAGCCTATGTCCAAAGACTTGTACGTGAATGTAATAGCCCCAAATTGAAAACTACTCCACGTGTATTAACAGACGAATGAGCTATAACATATCCATACAAAGAAATACAACTCAGTACTAAAAAAGGATGAACTACTCATACACGCAACACTATGAATGAATCTAAATTAATGCTGCTGCGTGAAAGAAGCCAGGCATGATTATGTTCATGTAAAATTATAAGGTAATTTAAACTAAAGTAAAAGGCACACTAATCTTAATCTAGTGACAGAAAGCAGGGATCAGTCATTGCCTGGGGACAGAGGAAGTTACAGGGAGGGAGTAGGGATTGGAGGGAGCAATTACCAAGGTGCACTTGGAAACTTTTTTGGGGGTAAAGGTTATGTTTATTCTCTTACTGCTATGATGGTTTTACAGGTATATACATATATCAACATTTGTCATAGTGCACACTTTAAATATGCATGGCTTATTATTTATAAATTATACCACCATTCCAAAAAAAGGCAATGGATTTAATAAGCCTGAGTTTAAATACTGACTCAGTACTTGCTAACTGTACAAATTTGAAAAAAATCACTTAGTGTCTTGGTCTTAATATTTTTCATCTGAAACACTGGCTGGACGTGGTGGCTCACACTTGTAATCCCAGCATTTTGAAAGGCCAAGGCAGGTGGATCACTTGAGCCCAGGAGTTCGAGACCAGTCTGGCCAACATGGTGAAACTCCATCTCTACAAAAAATAGAAAAATTAGCTGGGCGTGGTGACCCACGCCTACAGTCCCAGCTACTCGGGAGGCTGAGATGGCAGGATCGCTTGAACCCAGGAGGTTGAGGCTGCAGTGAGCTGTGACTGCACCACAGCACTCCAGCCTGGGTGACAGAGTGAGAACCTGTCTCAAAAAAAAAAAAAAAAAAAAATTCTTTTCCCCAGAGGGATAAAATTTAAAAATGAAATATTAGTAAGAACACTCAATATTAACAATCAATTTTTTCAAAAAAGAGATAGTATGATTTGAATGGACACTACCCAGAAAGATATTCCAGAAAGTGTCAGAAAGATATTCCAGAAAGTCTACTGTCAGTATTGTCATGTAACCATTACTGCCTCTTTACTATGATAGTGCCCGGCAAAGGAAGGAACACAGTAGGTCCTCAACAACACATCTCTTTCCCTGCTTCGGCCATCTGGGTGCACCGCCAGGAGGGTCACAGTGAGTCCTCATGTCTGTCTGGTGCTTTAAATTTTCACAAGGCTTCTGTGTTCCTTATCTCAGATCATCCTCACCACAACACTGTGTGGGTAATAAGGCACATCTTACAATGGTCCCACCTCACTGTACACCCAATACCCTGGAGAGGCAAAGCGCATGTCACAGGATCACACAGCAGTCTGTATCAGGGCCATGCCAAGTGGCCAGCACTCCTGGCTCCCAGGTTGGGTTCTGATGGCAAGGAGACAGGCACGTCTCACTCTCCAGCTCGCAAGCACACGACCACCAATCTGGCTTGGCAGTATTTTCTAAAAGTCATCTGGACCCTGCTTCTCTGGGCCATGCAATTCCCAAACTCATGACAGGGAGGGAATCTCATTTACTTCTTATGCATCAGCGACAACTCCTCTTGGGTCGGAGTCTGGGCTGCCCAGAGCCCTGGCATTGTTCCTTCTTTCTCCCTCTGCCCCACTCAAAATATATAGCAATGCTTACCAAAATAATAAGAGTGAATGTGGAGTTTCAGCTGCTGGATTTAATACAGCTGATGTGTCCAGAACACACCCTCCCAAGCCTTATAGGGCACTGGGCCCACTAAGTAAATCCAATAAATAAGTCTTAATTCTGAGCTGATGTTACCATAAATATGCTTGGTTGCAGAAAATGGTCTATTTATGACCCACTCTTCTCCCTGGCCCAGCCCTTCCTCCCAGCCCAAGACCAGCTGCTGGCATGAGGAGTACAGTCCCAGGAACCTGCTGCTGGGCCTCCTCCCCGTTTATGACTGAGATCTCCTCTCCCACACCCACTGGCTTCCTGATGACAGACCCCCAAAGGTCTTTCTCTAGCAACTCCCTCAAGTTCCTCTGGCAGAAGGTTTTAATCCTTAAATATATTCTTCCCTAGCAGAACAATTTCCTGTTACAGGAAATTAGGTTTCCTCCCATTGGCTTCAAGTGGGACCTGTAAAGTATCCCAAAATGGTGGTGAGAGCCACAGCCAAGGATGCGGCCATGCCAGAGCCCAAAGCCGATGGCGCAGGTGAAGCCTGCCAGAGTGCACCCCAAGGAGAGAGGGTGGGGCTGGGGCCCACCTCATGTCAAGGGTTACTCACGTCTGCACTTCCACCCATCAGCCACTCACAGCCATCTGTGGGACAACACAGAGGCTGGGAGAAGGTGAGGAGCAGAGTACGTAAGTTCCAGAAACATGCCAAGATCTATTCAGCACTATGTGCCAGGCACACGAATGCTATGTGAGCACGCAGAAATGGCAACACCC
Source organism: Theropithecus gelada (assembly GCF_003255815.1). Classification (NCBI taxonomy): domain Eukaryota; kingdom Metazoa; phylum Chordata; class Mammalia; order Primates; family Cercopithecidae; genus Theropithecus; species Theropithecus gelada. The sequence goes on along the minus strand of NC_037674.1, from coordinate 42,724,747 downwards.
CCAGGACCCTCGCCCAACTCAGAGAACTCAGGAGGCTTGCCCAAGGTCATATACCTTGTAAATGGCAGAGCCAGGATTCAAACCCAGACCAGGGCTGAAACATGGGAGATAGAGGCAAGTAGGATGAACAGCACTATTTCTGTTATCCCATGCTGCATCACCATTATTAAAAGTGACCATTCGGCTGGGCGTGGTGGCTCATGACTGTAATCCCAGCACTTTGGGGGGCCGAGGTGGGTGGATCACCTGAGGTCAGGAGTTCAAGACCAGCCTGGCCAACATGATGAAACGCCGTCTCTACCAAAAACACAAAAATTAGCTGGGCGCAGTGCTGTGCGCCTGTAATCCCTGCTACTTGGGAGGCTGAGGCAGGGGAATTGCTTGAGCCAAGACTGCACCATTGCACTCCAGCCTGGGTGACACAGTGAGACTCCATCTCGGAAATTAAAAAAAAAAAAAGTGACCATTCATCAATCACCACATAGTTATTGAACACCTACCATATCCCAAGCACTGTGCCAGTTAACTGGGCCAAAGAAGTGAACAAAGAGTAAATTTGTTAACATGATATTTCAGTTGAAACCTATTTTATTTAATACACACACATGCTCTTACTACTGAACTTTCTAGTCACTTTCAGACAAACTTTCTTTTTCAACTTGCCCATTGAGTAGTAATAGTAACAACAGAGGTGGAAGTGACTATGTACCAGGTACCGTGTTGGCCACTTGATGACTGTGACAGAGTGAATTAGTCACCCCTCTCGGCAGCCACACTTTCTGCTCTGTGGCTCTGCCACTCCTCCTACCATGGGTGGCACGTATTTTCTTGTCCCTTGACTTTGGGGTAGACTGTTGACTTGTATTGGCCAGTGGAATATGAGCAGAAGGGACAGACTGCCATTGTATGTCTCTGCCTGTCCTCTTGTACCTCTGCCATCATCATGGGACCTCCCTCCTCTCCCACCTGCCCACCCCCAGGCAGCTACTGCCCCATATGCTGGGCCCAAAAATGAAAATACGTGGAGCAGACCTAAGCCAAATCTGTAGCAAGGAACCAAGCCCAGGTGAGCCACAGAAGCATGAGTAAGCATAAACAATGGATTTAAGCTGCTGGGTTTTTAGAGTGCTTTGTTACGCAACACTAGCTGACTGATGCACTGACTCCATCACCAGTTTTCCCAATAAACTTGGAGTATCATTATCTCCATAGATGGATTGAGAAACAGCACCTGAGAGTTACCCAACTTTCCTAACTTTTCCCAGACTTAATATAACGTGAAGCCAGGCTGCGTGACTCAGATTCTTTTCCCTAATTCTAAATGGGGCATAGCCCTATGCCCAGATCTTGAATACAATACCAGGATAAGACTTAACTATTTCAGAAGGACAACCTACCTAGAGGCTTTGGAGTCAATTTGCATAAAATATGAACTTACCCCCAAATACTCATTTAGTATTCTTTTTTTTTTTTTTTTTTGAGACGGAGTCTCGCTCTGTCGCCCAAGTTGGAGTGCAGTGGCCGGATCTCAGCTCACTGCAAGCTCCGCCGCCCGAGTTTACGCCATTCTCCTGCCTCAGCCTTCCGAGTAGCTAGGACTACAGGCGCCTGCCACCTCGCCCGGCTAGTTTTTTGTATTTTTTAGTAGAGACGGGGTTTCACCGTGTTCGCCAGGATGGTCTTGATCTCCTGACCTCGTGATCCGCCCGTCTCGGCCTCCCAAAGTGCTGGGATTACAGGCTTGAGCCACCGCGCCCGGCCTTAGTATTCATTTTTTAAAGCAGCCCCAAATAGCACATTAATAACCCAAAAACCAAACCTCTAGCATACATTTCACCTCAATTTATTCTATATCTAGACATTTCCCATCTGCTATGTTTAATGGAAAAAAAGGAGCTGTTTTAGACCTCGGGGTTGCCAATGAATGCCCTGAACTCACAATGATACATACACACATGTTCACAGAACATACATGCTGCAGCAGATACGCCCATCTGCCCTCGTAGTTTCACATCCTCCCCATCTCTTTCCCTTTGACAGCAATCAAGCTACCCTACTATTCCTGTGTTCACTCACCTGCAATTAAGTTTTTTTTTTTTTTTTTGAGATGGAGTTTCGCTCTTGTCACCCAAGTTGGAGTGCAATGGCACAATCTTGGCTCAATGCAACCTCCGCCCCCCCGGTTCAAGCGATTCTCCTGCCTCAGCCTCCTGAGTAGCTGCGATTACAGCTGCCCACCACCACGCCCAGCTAAATTTTTGTATTTTTTGTAGAGACAGGGTTTCACCATGTTGGCCAGGCTGGTCTTGAACTCCTGACCTGTGATCTACCCGCCTCGGCCTCCCAAAATGCTGGGATTACAGGCGTGAGCCACCGCACGCGGCCTAAAATCTTTCTACTCTACTTAAATTTTGCATTCTACGTGGGTTTTCTTTATCTTTTTTTCTGGTTCAAAATAAAAGCAAGACTTGAGTGACTTCAAGTTTGGATGACGTGCTCATTCCATCAGACCTTCTGGGAAGGCAGAAAAAAATTCTGCTGGTGGCTGGAAAGTCTCCTTGCCTCGGTTCCATTTGGTCTTTGAACTGTAAGCTCACCCTGAGAGCTCTCTTTCTGCTGCTCTTTAATACGCAAGTATTAGAACATGCCTTTCTTTCTCCCATGCAATGGACCACCCCCGGATAACTGCTTAATAAAGGAACAAATAAGAAAGCCCTGAAAACACTGTCTGCCAAGAAGGATGTTTGATTTGGGGGTTCACTCATTCCCTTTGGTACACACAGTCAAATCCAAAGCATCCTTTGTGCTGGGGAGAAGTTCTTCAGGGAGTTATGGACCCAGTCCGCTGGGTCCATGGGACAAACCACAGAGGCCCCATGTTCAGAAAACAAAATGTCCTGGTGAGGCGACACTCTGGCTAACTCTATGTCTGCCTGAAAACTCACTTCGGAGAACTGTGACGGCTGACCCTTGAGGAACCTTGAGGGCACCTGGTCCAATCCCTTCATTTTGGGGTTAAGGAAACAGACTCTGATGCATTAGTAAGATCCTTGTTCAAGGTCACTCAGCAAATTACTGCAGCGTGAGAAGGAGGCCTCGCAATTGCCTCTTTCCTTGCAACCAAGCTGGTGTCGCCAACCTTCTTGCCAATGACGTTTGTAAAACACATGTGAGTCTGCTTTCCTGCTTTGGTAAGTTAAGAACAGCAAGACAATTTTTTCTTTGTTGTATTGAATCTTAAGTTGCCTGAAGGTCTTTAAGATCACAAGTGTTTTCTGTTTTTTTAAAAAGGGACTGAGCAGTTGTTGACTCTGGTTGAAAGACCTATAATTTGACTATATTATGATTAGCAGTAGTAAAAATAATTAGCCTATAATTGTAATTTTCTGAAGCTTCAAATCAAAGAGTCACAAACAAAAGGAACTCAGGATGTACACTGAATATACTACACCCCCGGCATTTTCAAAGATTTTTAAAACTGTTGTTTATTTAAACTCCATTTCCAACATTAGCCTGTTCTTTTCATTTGGTGCCACAAAGAAATCTAGTGAGGTCAAGTATGTGGTTGGCCAGGTTCTAGATAATTGAGGTCTCACTGCAAGTTCTACCACAGTGACCATGTGCTCTGTCTCTAGCTGAGTTTCCTGAGTGTTCTCAACAAGTTCTGTAAGTGTACTAAGCATATTTTTGAATGTTCCAGTTTAGATTGGCCATGAAGAGCTGAAGACAGAATTTCACAACCCTTGATACCAGTCACTAAAACATTTCCACCAAGAACAACTCAATTTTCATCTGAACTTATAAATGGACAATATCTAGTGCTTCAGGCATGAATGCTGCCAGTCTAGGGGGAACCAAATAAAATGCCAGGCTGCAGCCCCCTATGCCCCTATGCAGCTGGCCTCTTCTTCACTTCTCCCCATTATATTTAGTCCTCTCTTTCCCCCTGCTAGTTCTCCAGAGCAGTCGGCTCAGGTCCATGACAAGTGCCCCAGGCAGATGGGGCAGCCTGGGCAGGAGCCACAGAAGTTGCAGGAGGCTCCTGCGCAGACCCTTGGAGGAGGAAACCAGGAAACACCTTGCCTTACTTGCCTTATCCTTGGGAGGGCTGGACTCTACTGGAAACACACAAAGATCGCCTAGACCTTGGGCCATCCCACCTCCCAAGGGCCATGGGTGGGCACAGAATGTGTACTTTCTGGAAAAGAAGGTTGGTTACTGGAGAAAGTTCAGCTTGATGATAATTATCTGTAAAGCACGCAGACACCAAGAACTTTTCAACCTTGGGCTATGGATCTGGCGAGGCCCAGAGTTTCTCAACATTGGCACTACTGATGTTTTGGGCTAATCTTTGTTGGGGGCTGGGGGGCTGTCCTGTATAGAAACATGTATAGAATGCTTAACAGCATGTCTGGCCTCCTCATACTAGATGCCCGTAGGCCGCCCACCTGCAGCTGTGACAACTGAAAAAAAAAAAAAACACCTCTAAACATTGCCAAATGTCCCCTGGGGGCAAATCTGCTCTCTTCCCTCCCCTTGAGATCCCCCTAGGCTAAGGAAATGCGCTGAGATAAGCAAGATGGGGGTAAACAGAAGCAATTTTCCCCCCCTACTGAGACAGAGTATCGCTCCTTTAGCTCTGCTCACTGCAACCTCCAGTTCAGGTGATTCTCCTGCCTCAGCCTCCCTGCATAGCTGGGATTACAGGCATGCACCACCACACCTGGCTAATTTTTGTATTTTTAGTAGAGATGGGGTTTCACCATTGTGGTCAGGCTGCTCTCAAACGCCTGACCTCAGGTGATCCACCTGCCTCAGCCTCCCAAAGTGCTTGGATTACAGGCGTAAGCCAGGGTGCCTGGCCAAACAGAAGCAATTTACACCTCAGAGCAAGCGTTTACCCAGCACTTCTCACTCACTAACTCATTGGATAAAGGGATCCTGCAGGCTGAGTATCATCACTCCCATTGTACAGATGAAAAATTTTTGATGCTGAGTGGCTTGCCCAAAGTCTTCCAGGATCAGCAAGGAACAGTGCCTGGGCTTGAACCTAGATGTTACACTCCAAACTCAGTTCTCTATGACTACAAAGCACACTGGGTTTAAATCAGCAGAGATTCTCTTTTGGCTCTGGTGAGAGCCCCTCCCTTCCGCCATGCAAAGATGGTTAAATATTGAAGGAGGAGGAGGAGCGGAGTGTTCAGGGCTTTTCTATTTAGTAGCTTTGGTCTTCACAAACTTTTTTCTCCAAGCACGAAGTTGATGGGGATTGCTTTTTCTTGAGTGTCAGCAGGATCATAGAACTTTCAAGTCCCAAATAAAAGATGCTACAAAGATCGGAATTGGTCTGTGACTACTGGAAGAAAGGGAAAAGTTGCCAGGCTTCACAGAATCTTCTAGGGGGCCATTTCACTCTGCTGAAAATTAGGCCTGAAGATGGTTTATGTCTTTTTAAGAGATCACTCATGGACCCATTCAGCATACTCACAGCCCTTGGCAATGTTCTGATGGGCTTAAGGCAACAGCGGACCTCACCTCAGCTTTCATTAAAATCCCTCACCCCTAAAGCTGACCTCCAACAATACAGGGAGCTTGAAATGGAGTCACAAAGCCAGGTGTGTTTAGACCCATCTTCTCACTCCGGGTGATCTGGGCCTCTCGCTTGGCTTGGCAGTGGGCCTGTTCGTGTAGCCAACACTTAAGAGTCTCTGTTTCCAAAGTGCTTTGGGGAATCAAATTAATTTGCATTGTCAGTTTGAGGGAGAAGAAAATAAAATGCCCATAGGACAGAAAGGATTCCTTCATTCTACGACAACATGATGATCCATTTGGTGGAACAAAAAATGAGTATTTAGGTAAAAACATGTATCAGCCCCAAAACTCTTAACTTTGTAAAAATAGAAAAGAAGATACCAGAGGCTGAAAAGGGGAGAGGGAATAGAGGGATGGGGAGAGACCTGTTAAAGGCCTCAAAATTACAGCTAAAGAGGAGAAATCAGTTCTGGTGTCCTTACCACTGTAGGATGATTATACTAAACAGTCATATATTAGACAGTTTCAAATAGCTAGCAATCATATATTACAATATTATTACATAGTTTACAATTATGTAATATACGATTGTTACTATATATAATCATATATTACATAGTTTCAAATAGGAGGATATTGAATGCTTATATAGTAACATACATAGTAACAATCATATATTACATAATTTCAAATAGAAGGATATTGAACGCTTTCAACACAAAGAAATAAATGCTTGATATGATGGAGATGCTAATTAACCTGATGTGATCACCATGATGACATTAATATGCATCAAAACATCACTGTGTATCCCGTGAATATGGACAATTATTTGTCAATTTTAAAAAAATCAATTATTTTTCAAAAACTCTAACTTTGGGGAGAAAGGTTAAAAGGGAAAATGGACCGGGCGCAATGGCTCAGGCCTGTAATCCCAGCATTTTGCAAGGCCGAGGCGGGTGGATCACAAGGTCAGGAGTTCGAGACCAGCCTGGCCAACATAGTGAAACCCTGTCTCTACTAAAAATACAAAAATTAGCCGGGCATGGTGGTACACGCCTGTTGTCCCAGCTACTCAAGAGGCTAAGGCAGGAGAATGGCTTGAACCCAGGAGGTGGGGGTTGCGGTGAGCCAAGATCATGCCACTGCACTCCAGCCTGGGCAACAGAGAGAGACTCCATCTCAAAAATAAATAAATAAATAAATAAAAGGGAAATTGGGGAGAAAGAGCTATTGGAGACTGTGAGATAATGGTCTTATCTTAGACCCTCTTCCCCAAAGAAAAGAAAAGAGGCTTAGAGGAGGCAAGGTAGAACTGAAACACAGATCTGGGCCTTCCACTAATACCTGAATGTTTTAAGACTGAGAAATGAGGCCTGGTGTGGTGGCTCACATCTATAATCCCAGCACTTTGGGAGGCCAAGGTGGGTGGATCACCTGAGGTCAGGAGTTCAAGACCAACCTGGTCAACATGGCGAAACCCTGTCTCTACTAAAAATACAAAAAAATTAGCCAGGCGTGGTGGCGGATACCTGTAATCCCAGCTACTGAGGAGGCTGAGGCACAAGAATCACTTGAACCTGGGAGGTGGAGGTTGCAGTGAGCTGAGATTGTGCCACTGCACTCTAGCCTGGGCAGCAGAGCGCAACTCCATCTCAAAAAACAAAAGACTGAGAAATAGCTTTGCTCTCTTAAAAATTAAAAAAAAAAAAAAAAAAAAAAAAAAAAAAAAA